>NC_054704.1:8963880-9211665 GCF_016097555.1 Gigantopelta aegis | reverse complement strand
GAATGAACTGTCACCCGGAAGTGATCTGTGTAGTGAGACCTTAAAGTCTAGTGACCGATTTTGTCAAACTTGGTATGAAGTCATTCCACTTTCATAGTAGAATACTATGTTATATATTCACAATACCATCAAAACTGTGTGTCATTATGACTGTACATTCGAAAAAATTCATTATGCACAAAATCACAGAAATTAGGGTGAATTTGGATATTGACCTTGTGACCTTGAATTTTGACCTTTTACAATGAGAAACTCAGTGTTAGACACTCAGATCAATTTATTTATTACATTAAGTATACTAGAATATACATTTTGACACACACACCCCTAAAAAATAAAAAGAAAATAAAAAGAAAAATAATAAAAATAAATAAAATTGACATGTTTGCAATATTTACCCAAATAGGGCCCCCATACACTTGGCTGAAATCCACATCGATGTAATTACCTTTTATAAGGATGCTACACTAGTACATTTTCATTTTGGCTTGCTAAACTTATATATTTTGGGATAAACAGTAATTTCATGTTTTACATTATGGTCTCACTACACAGATGTCATCTGCCATTGAAACCCATGTTAAACTGCCCAACTTCAAGCGAAGATTGCCCATAGAACGGGTTCTCGTTGGCACTAACAACATACACCATTGCAAACATACATTATATAAGCATTTATTTTCACTCCAAAATTGAGAACATTTCCGTCTCAGTTTTTTGCTATACGACCGCATCTGGCTGTAGTACCGGTCCGAATAGGTGGTTCATTAACCGATTCACTCCGGCTGTCACTTGCGCTATATACCCATGTCCCAAAAGGTCGATGCACAATATTACAAAATAACATGGGCAAAATACAGCCAGAAGGCTTACCATTAAGCATACATATTGTTTTAATTCTTCACCATTTGCTAGAAGTGAATATGTGACCCATAACATGTGTCCCAATTAGGAACTATAGTGGACCGTGATGAATGAACTGTCACCCGGAAGTGATCTGTGTAGTGAGACCTTAAAGTCTAGTGACCGATTTTGTCAAACTTGGTATGAAGTCAGTTTGATAATTTGGGTCATTTACACCATGAAAAGCTATACTAGAGCCATGTAACTTATGAACTCTAACCAATACACCAAAAGATAGATGCACCATACCATCCAATAAAACTTCATATCACATTGTTACTCCTCGGTCATCCACACAATAGATGGTCATCAAACAAACAGCCACTATATGGTAATGTATGACCTTGTTGGTAGTTCTGATATGGGGAACATACAAAGAAGCTAATTATCTAGTGAGTTCATTAAAAATATTAGTTTCCATCAATTGTTGCTAGGGGCAACAATTGTTTCATAATGAAGTGTTGAAATCCTGGTTTTTTCTGTATATTTCAGCATGAAGATCCACATATTATTAATGGCAGATACAAATTCCACTTTCATAGTAGAATACTATGTTATATATTCACAATACCATCAAAACTGTGTGTCATTATGACTGTACATTCGAAAAAATTCATTATGCACAAAATCACAGAAATTAGGGTGAATTTGGATATTGACCTTGTGACCTTGAATTTTGACCTTTTACAATGAGAAACTCAGTGTTAGACACTCAGATCAATTTATTTATTACATTAAGTATACTAGAATATACATTTTGACACACACACCCCTAAAAAATAAAAAGAAAATAAAAAGAAAAATAATAAAAATAAATAAAATTGACATGTTTGCAATATTTACCCAAATAGGGCCCCCATACACTTGGCTGAAATCCACATCGATGTAATTACCTTTTATAAGGATGCTACACTAGTACATTTTCATTTTGGCTTGCTAAACTTATATATTTTGGGATAAACAGTAATTTCATGTTTTACATTATGGTCTCACTACACAGATGTCATCTGCCATTGAAACCCATGTTAAACTGCCCAACTTCAAGCGAAGATTGCCCATAGAACGGGTTCTCGTTGGCACTAACAACATACACCATTGCAAACATACATTATATAAGCATTTATTTTCACTCCAAAATTGAGAACATTTCCGTCTCAGTTTTTTGCTATACGACCGCATCTGGCTGTAGTACCGGTCCGAATAGGTGGTTCATTAACCGATTCACTCCGGCTGTCACTTGCGCTATATACCCATGTCCCAAAAGGTCGATGCACAATATTACAAAATAACATGGGCAAAATACAGCCAGAAGGCTTACCATTAAGCATACATATTGTTTTAATTCTTCACCATTTGCTAGAAGTGAATATGTGACCCATAACATGTGTCCCAATTAGGAACTATAGTGGACCGTGATGAATGAACTGTCACCCGGAAGTGATCTGTGTAGTGAGACCTTAAAGTCTAGTGACCGATTTTGTCAAACTTGGTATGAAGTCAGTTTGATAATTTGGGTCATTTACACCATGAAAAGCTATACTAGAGCCATGTAACTTATGAACTCTAACCAATACACCAAAAGATAGATGCACCATACCATCCAATAAAACTTCATATCACATTGTTACTCCTCGGTCATCCACACAATAGATGGTCATCAAACAAACAGCCACTATATGGTAATGTATGACCTTGTTGGTAGTTCTGATATGGGGAACATACAAAGAAGCTAATTATCTAGTGAGTTCATTAAAAATATTAGTTTCCATCAATTGTTGCTAGGGGCAACAATTGTTTCATAATGAAGTGTTGAAATCCTGGTTTTTTCTGTATATTTCAGCATGAAGATCCACATATTATTAATGGCAGATACAAATTCCACTTTCATAGTAGAATACTATGTTATATATTCACAATACCATCAAAACTGTGTGTCATTATGACTGTACATTCGAAAAAATTCATTATGCACAAAATCACAGAAATTAGGGTGAATTTGGATATTGACCTTGTGACCTTGAATTTTGACCTTTTACAATGAGAAACTCAGTGTTAGACACTCAGATCAATTTATTTATTACATTAAGTATACTAGAATATACATTTTGACACACACACCCCTAAAAAATAAAAAGAAAATAAAAAGAAAAATAATAAAAAAATAATAAAATTGACATGTTTGCAATATTTACCCAAATAGGGCCCCCATACACTTGGCTGAAATCCACATCGATGTAATTACCTTTTATAAGGATGCTACACTAGTACATTTTCATTTTGGCTTGCTAAACTTATATATTTTGGGATAAACAGTAATTTCATGTTTTACATTATGGTCTCACTACACAGATGTCATCTGCCATTGAAACCCATGTTAAACTGCCCAACTTCAAGCGAAGATTGCCCATAGAACGGGTTCTCGTTGGCACTAACAACATACACCATTGCAAACATACATTATATAAGCATTTATTTTCACTCCAAAATTGAGAACATTTCCGTCTCAGTTTTTTGCTATACGACCGCATCTGGCTGTAGTACCGGTCCGAATAGGTGGTTCATTAACCGATTCACTCCGGCTGTCACTTGCGCTATATACCCATGTCCCAAAAGGTCGATGCACAATATTACAAAATAACATGGGCAAAATACAGCCAGAAGGCTTACCATTAAGCATACATATTGTTTTAATTCTTCACCATTTGCTAGAAGTGAATATGTGACCCATAACATGTGTCCCAATTAGGAACTATAGTGGACCGTGATGAATGAACTGTCACCCGGAAGTGATCTGTGTAGTGAGACCTTAAAGTCTAGTGACCGATTTTGTCAAACTTGGTATGAAGTCAGTTTGATAATTTGGGTCATTTACACCATGAAAAGCTATACTAGAGCCATGTAACTTATGAACTCTAACCAATACACCAAAAGATAGATGCACCATACCATCCAATAAAACTTCATATCACATTGTTACTCCTCGGTCATCCACACAATAGATGGTCATCAAACAAACAGCCACTATATGGTAATGTATGACCTTGTTGGTAGTTCTGATATGGGGAACATACAAAGAAGCTAATTATCTAGTGAGTTCATTAAAAATATTAGTTTCCATCAATTGTTGCTAGGGGCAACAATTGTTTCATAATGAAGTGTTGAAATCCTGGTTTTTTCTGTATATTTCAGCATGAAGATCCACATATTATTAATGGCAGATACAAATTCCACTTTCATAGTAGAATACTATGTTATATATTCACAATACCATCAAAACTGTGTGTCATTATGACTGTACATTCGAAAAAATTCATTATGCACAAAATCACAGAAATTAGGGTGAATTTGGATATTGACCTTGTGACCTTGAATTTTGACCTTTTACAATGAGAAACTCAGTGTTAGACACTCAGATCAATTTATTTATTACATTAAGTATACTAGAATATACATTTTGACACACACACCCCTAAAAAATAAAAAGAAAATAAAAAGAAAAATAATAAAAATAAATAAAATTGACATGTTTGCAATATTTACCCAAATAGGGCCCCCATACACTTGGCTGAAATCCACATCGATGTAATTACCTTTTATAAGGATGCTACACTAGTACATTTTCATTTTGGCTTGCTAAACTTATATATTTTGGGATAAACAGTAATTTCATGTTTTACATTATGGTCTCACTACACAGATGTCATCTGCCATTGAAACCCATGTTAAACTGCCCAACTTCAAGCGAAGATTGCCCATAGAACGGGTTCTCGTTGGCACTAACAACATACACCATTGCAAACATACATTATATAAGCATTTATTTTCACTCCAAAATTGAGAACATTTCCGTCTCAGTTTTTTGCTATACGACCGCATCTGGCTGTAGTACCGGTCCGAATAGGTGGTTCATTAACCGATTCACTCCGGCTGTCACTTGCGCTATATACCCATGTCCCAAAAGGTCGATGCACAATATTACAAAATAACATGGGCAAAATACAGCCAGAAGGCTTACCATTAAGCATACATATTGTTTTAATTCTTCACCATTTGCTAGAAGTGAATATGTGACCCATAACATGTGTCCCAATTAGGAACTATAGTGGACCGTGATGAATGAACTGTCACCCGGAAGTGATCTGTGTAGTGAGACCTTAAAGTCTAGTGACCGATTTTGTCAAACTTGGTATGAAGTCAGTTTGATAATTTGGGTCATTTACACCATGAAAAGCTATACTAGAGCCATGTAACTTATGAACTCTAACCAATACACCAAAAGATAGATGCACCATACCATCCAATAAAACTTCATATCACATTGTTACTCCTCGGTCATCCACACAATAGATGGTCATCAAACAAACAGCCACTATATGGTAATGTATGACCTTGTTGGTAGTTCTGATATGGGGAACATACAAAGAAGCTAATTATCTAGTGAGTTCATTAAAAATATTAGTTTCCATCAATTGTTGCTAGGGGCAACAATTGTTTCATAATGAAGTGTTGAATGAAATCCTGGTTTTTTCTGTATATTTCAGCATGAAGATCCACATATTATTAATGGCAGATACAAATTCCACTTTCATAGTAGAATACTATGTTATATATTCACAATACCATCAAAACTGTGTGTCATTATGACTGTACATTCGAAAAAATTCATTATGCACAAAATCACAGAAATTAGGGTGAATTTGGATATTGACCTTGTGACCTTGAATTTTGACCTTTTACAATGAGAAACTCAGTGTTAGACACTCAGATCAATTTATTTATTACATTAAGTATACTAGAATATACATTTTGACACACACACCCCTAAAAAATAAAAAGAAAATAAAAAGAAAAATAATAAAAATAAATAAAATTGACATGTTTGCAATATTTACCCAAATAGGGCCCCCATACACTTGGCTGAAATCCACATCGATGTAATTACCTTTTATAAGGATGCTACACTAGTACATTTTCATTTTGGCTTGCTAAACTTATATATTTTGGGATAAACAGTATTTCATGTTTTACATTATGGTCTCACTACACAGATGTCATCTGCCATTGAAACCCATGTTAAACTGCCCAACTTCAAGCGAAGATTGCCCATAGAACGGGTTCTCGTTGGCACTAACAACATACACCATTGCAAACATACATTATATAAGCATTTATTTTCACTCCAAAATTGAGAACATTTCCGTCTCAGTTTTTTGCTATACGACCGCATCTGGCTGTAGTACCGGTCCGAATAGGTGGTTCATTAACCGATTCACTCCGGCTGTCACTTGCGCTATATACCCATGTCCCAAAAGGTCGATGCACAATATTACAAAATAACATGGGCAAAATACAGCCAGAAGGCTTACCATTAAGCATACATATTGTTTTAATTCTTCACCATTTGCTAGAAGTGAATATGTGACCCATAACATGTGTCCCAATTAGGAACTATAGTGGACCGTGATGAATGAACTGTCACCCGGAAGTGATCTGTGTAGTGAGACCTTAAAGTCTAGTGACCGATTTTGTCAAACTTGGTATGAAGTCAGTTTGATAATTTGGGTCATTTACACCATGAAAAGCTATACTAGAGCCATGTAACTTATGAACTCTAACCAATACACCAAAAGATAGATGCACCATACCATCCAATAAAACTTCATATCACATTGTTACTCCTCGGTCATCCACACAATAGATGGTCATCAAACAAACAGCCACTATATGGTAATGTATGACCTTGTTGGTAGTTCTGATATGGGGAACATACAAAGAAGCTAATTATCTAGTGAGTTCATTAAAAATATTAGTTTCCATCAATTGTTGCTAGGGGCAACAATTGTTTCATAATGAAGTGTTGAAATCCTGGTTTTTTCTGTATATTTCAGCATGAAGATCCACATATTATTAATGGCAGATACAAATTCCACTTTCATAGTAGAATACTATGTTATATATTCACAATACCATCAAAACTGTGTGTCATTATGACTGTACATTCGAAAAAAATCATCATTATGCACAAAATCACAGAAATTAGGGTGAATTTGGATATTGACCTTGTGACCTTGAATTTTGACCTTTTACAATGAGAAACTCAGTGTTAGACACTCAGATCAATTTATTTATTACATTAAGTATACTAGAATATACATTTTGACACACACACCCCTAAAAAATAAAAAGAAAATAAAAAGAAAAATAATAAAAATAAATAAAATTGACATGTTTGCAATATTTACCCAAATAGGGCCCCCATACACTTGGCTGAAATCCACATCGATGTAATTACCTTTTATAAGGATGCTACACTAGTACATTTTCATTTTGGCTTGCTAAACTTATATATTTTGGGATAAACAGTAATTTCATGTTTTACATTATGGTCTCACTACACAGATGTCATCTGCCATTGAAACCCATGTTAAACTGCCCAACTTCAAGCGAAGATTGCCCATAGAACGGGTTCTCGTTGGCACTAACAACATACACCATTGCAAACATACATTACATATATAAGCATTTATTTTCACTCCAAAATTGAGAACATTTCCGTCTCAGTTTTTTGCTATACGACCGCATCTGGCTGTAGTACCGGTCCGAATAGGTGGTTCATTAACCGATTCACTCCGGCTGTCACTTGCGCTATATACCCATGTCCCAAAAGGTCGATGCACAATATTACAAAATAACATGGGCAAAATACAGCCAGAAGGCTTACCATTAAGCATACATATTGTTTTAATTCTTCACCATTTGCTAGAAGTGAATATGTGACCCATAACATGTGTCCCAATTAGGAACTATAGTGGACCGTGATGAATGAACTGTCACCCGGAAGTGATCTGTGTAGTGAGACCTTAAAGTCTAGTGACCGATTTTGTCAAACTTGGTATGAAGTCAGTTTGATAATTTGGGTCATTTACACCATGAAAAGCTATACTAGAGCCATGTAACTTATGAACTCTAACCAATACACCAAAAGATAGATGCACCATACCATCCAATAAAACTTCATATCACATTGTTACTCCTCGGTCATCCACACAATAGATGGTCATCAAACAAACAGCCACTATATGGTAATGTATGACCTTGTTGGTAGTTCTGATATGGGGAACATACAAAGAAGCTAATTATCTAGTGAGTTCATTAAAAATATTAGTTTCCATCAATTGTTGCTAGGGGCAACAATTGTTTCATAATGAAGTGTTGAAATCCTGGTTTTTTCTGTATATTTCAGCATGAAGATCCACATATTATTAATGGCAGATACAAATTCCACTTTCATAGTAGAATACTATGTTATATATTCACAATACCATCAAAACTGTGTGTCATTATGACTGTACATTCGAAAAAATTCATTATGCACAAAATCACAGAAATTAGGGTGAATTTGGATATTGACCTTGACCTTGTGACCTTGAATTTTGACCTTTTACAATGAGAAACTCAGTGTTAGACACTCAGATCAATTTATTTATTACATTAAGTATACTAGAATATACATTTTGACACACACACCCCTAAAAAATAAAAAGAAAATAAAAAGAAAAATAATAAAAATAAATAAAATTGACATGTTTGCAATATTTACCCAAATAGGGCCCCCATACACTTGGCTGAAATCCACATCGATGTAATTACCTTTTATAAGGATGCTACACTAGTACATTTTCATTTTGGCTTGCTAAACTTATATATTTTGGGATAAACAGTAATTTCATGTTTTACATTATGGTCTCACTACACAGATGTCATCTGCCATTGAAACCCATGTTAAACTGCCCAACTTCAAGCGAAGATTGCCCATAGAACGGGTTCTCGTTGGCACTAACAACATACACCATTGCAAACATACATTATATAAGCATTTATTTTCACTCCAAAATTGAGAACATTTCCGTCTCAGTTTTTTGCTATACGACCGCATCTGGCTGTAGTACCGGTCCGAATAGGTGGTTCATTAACCGATTCACTCCGGCTGTCACTTGCGCTATATACCCATGTCCCAAAAGGTCGATGCACAATATTACAAAATAACATGGGCAAAATACAGCCAGAAGGCTTACCATTAAGCATACATATTGTTTTAATTCTTCACCATTTGCTAGAAGTGAATATGTGACCCATAACATGTGTCCCAATTAGGAACTATAGTGGACCGTGATGAATGAACTGTCACCCGGAAGTGATCTGTGTAGTGAGACCTTAAAGTCTAGTGACCGATTTTGTCAAACTTGGTATGAAGTCAGTTTGATAATTTGGGTCATTTACACCATGAAAAGCTATACTAGAGCCATGTAACTTATGAACTCTAACCAATACACCAAAAGATAGATGCACCATACCATCCAATAAAACTTCATATCACATTGTTACTCCTCGGTCATCCACACAATAGATGGTCATCAAACAAACAGCCACTATATGGTAATGTATGACCTTGTTGGTAGTTCTGATATGGGGAACATACAAAGAAGCTAATTATCTAGTGAGTTCATTAAAAATATTAGTTCCATCAATTGTTGCTAGGGGCAACAATTGTTTCATAATGAAGTGTTGAAATCCTGGTTTTTTCTGTATATTTCAGCATGAAGATCCACATATTATTAATGGCAGATACAAATTCCACTTTCATAGTAGAATACTATGTTATATATTCACAATACCATCAAAACTGTGTGTCATTATGACTGTACATTCGAAAAAATTCATTATGCACAAAATCACAGAAATTAGGGTGAATTTGGATATTGACCTTGTGACCTTGAATTTTGACCTTTTACAATGAGAAACTCAGTGTTAGACACTCAGATCAATTTATTTATTACATTAAGTATACTAGAATATACATTTTGACACACACACCCCTAAAAAATAAAAAGAAAATAAAAAGAAAAATAATAAAAATAAATAAAATTGACATGTTTGCAATATTTACCCAAATAGGGCCCCCATACACTTGGCTGAAATCCACATCGATGTAATTACCTTTTATAAGGATGCTACACTAGTACATTTTCATTTTGGCTTGCTAAACTTATATATTTTGGGATAAACAGTAATTTCATGTTTTACATTATGGTCTCACTACACAGATGTCATCTGCCATTGAAACCCATGTTAAACTGCCCAACTTCAAGCGAAGATTGCCCATAGAACGGGTTCTCGTTGGCACTAACAACATACACCATTGCAAACATACATTATATAAGCATTTATTTTCACTCCAAAATTGAGAACATTTCCGTCTCAGTTTTTTGCTATACGACCGCATCTGGCTGTAGTACCGGTCCGAATAGGTGGTTCATTAACCGATTCACTCCGGCTGTCACTTGCGCTATATACCCATGTCCCAAAAGGTCGATGCACAATATTACAAAATAACATGGGCAAAATACAGCCAGAAGGCTTACCATTAAGCATACATATTGTTTTAATTCTTCACCATTTGCTAGAAGTGAATATGTGACCCATAACATGTGTCCCAATTAGGAACTATAGTGGACCGTGATGAATGAACTGTCACCCGGAAGTGATCTGTGTAGTGAGACCTTAAAGTCTAGTGACCGATTTTGTCAAACTTGGTATGAAGTCAGTTTGATAATTTGGGTCATTTACACCATGAAAAGCTATACTAGAGCCATGTAACTTATGAACTCTAACCAATACACCAAAAGATAGATGCACCATACCATCCAATAAAACTTCATATCACATTGTTACTCCTCGGTCATCCACACAATAGATGGTCATCAAACAAACAGCCACTATATGGTAATGTATGACCTTGTTGGTAGTTCTGATATGGGGAACATACAAAGAAGCTAATTATCTAGTGAGTTCATTAAAAATATTAGTTTCCATCAATTGTTGCTAGGGGCAACAATTGTTTCATAATGAAGTGTTGAAATCCTGGTTTTTTTCTGTATATTTCAGCATGAAGATCCACATATTATTAATGGCAGATACAAATTCCACTTTCATAGTAGAATACTATGTTATATATTCACAATACCATCAAAACTGTGTGTCATTATGACTGTACATTCGAAAAAATTCATTATGCACAAAATCACAGAAATTAGGGTGAATTTGGATATTGACCTTGTGACCTTGAATTTTGACCTTTTACAATGAGAAACTCAGTGTTAGACACTCAGATCAATTTATTTATTACATTAAGTATACTAGAATATACATTTTGACACACACACCCCTAAAAAATAAAAAGAAAATAAAAAGAAAAATAATAAAAATAAATAAAATTGACATGTTTGCAATATTTACCCAAATAGGGCCCCCATACACTTGGCTGAAATCCACATCGATGTAATTACCTTTTATAAGGATGCTACACTAGTACATTTTCATTTTGGCTTGCTAAACTTATATATTTTGGGATAAACAGTAATTTCATGTTTTACATTATGGTCTCACTACACAGATGTCATCTGCCATTGAAACCCATGTTAAACTGCCCAACTTCAAGCGAAGATTGCCCATAGAACGGGGTTCTCGTTGGCACTAACAACATACACCATTGCAAACATACATTATATAAGCATTTATTTTCACTCCAAAATTGAGAACATTTCCGTCTCAGTTTTTTGCTATACGACCGCATCTGGCTGTAGTACCGGTCCGAATAGGTGGTTCATTAACCGATTCACTCCGGCTGTCACTTGCGCTATATACCCATGTCCCAAAAGGTCGATGCACAATATTACAAAATAACATGGGCAAAATACAGCCAGAAGGCTTACCATTAAGCATACATATTGTTTTAATTCTTCACCATTTGCTAGAAGTGAATATGTGACCCATAACATGTGTCCCAATTAGGAACTATAGTGGACCGTGATGAATGAACTGTCACCCGGAAGTGATCTGTGTAGTGAGACCTTAAAGTCTAGTGACCGATTTTGTCAAACTTGGTATGAAGTCAGTTTGATAATTTGGGTCATTTACACCATGAAAAGCTATACTAGAGCCATGTAACTTATGAACTCTAACCAATACACCAAAAGATAGATGCACCATACCATCCAATAAAACTTCATATCACATTGTTACTCCTCGGTCATCCACACAATAGATGGTCATCAAACAAACAGCCACTATATGGTAATGTATGACCTTGTTGGTAGTTCTGATATGGGGAACATACAAAGAAGCTAATTATCTAGTGAGTTCATTAAAAATATTAGTTTCCATCAATTGTTGCTAGGGGCAACAATTGTTTCATAATGAAGTGTTGAAATCCTGGTTTTTTCTGTATATTTCAGCATGAAGATCCACATATTATTAATGGCAGATACAAATTCCACTTTCATAGTAGAATACTATGTTATATATTCACAATACCATCAAAACTGTGTGTCATTATGACTGTACATTCGAAAAAATTCATTATGCACAAAATCACAGAAATTAGGGTGAATTTGGATATTGACCTTGTGACCTTGAATTTTGACCTTTTACAATGAGAAACTCAGTGTTAGACACTCAGATCAATTTATTTATTACATTAAGTATACTAGAATATACATTTTGACACACACACCCCTAAAAAATAAAAAGAAAATAAAAAGAAAAATAATAAAAATAAATAAAATTGACATGTTTGCAATATTTACCCAAATAGGGCCCCCATACACTTGGCTGAAATCCACATCGATGTAATTACCTTTTATAAGGATGCTACACTAGTACATTTTCATTTTGGCTTGCTAAACTTATATATTTTGGGATAAACAGTAATTTCATGTTTTACATTATGGTCTCACTACACAGATGTCATCTGCCATTGAAACCCATGTTAAACTGCCCAACTTCAAGCGAAGATTGCCCATAGAACGGGTTCTCGTTGGCACTAACAACATACACCATTGCAAACATACATTATATAAGCATTTATTTTCACTCCAAAATTGAGAACATTTCCGTCTCAGTTTTTTGCTATACGACCGCATCTGGCTGTAGTACCGGTCCGAATAGGTGGTTCATTAACCGATTCACTCCGGCTGTCACTTGCGCTATATACCCATGTCCCAAAAGGTCGATGCACAATATTACAAAATAACATGGGCAAAATACAGCCAGAAGGCTTACCATTAAGCATACATATTGTTTTAATTCTTCACCATTTGCTAGAAGTGAATATGTGACCCATAACATGTGTCCCAATTAGGAACTATAGTGGACCGTGATGAATGAACTGTCACCCGGAAGTGATCTGTGTAGTGAGACCTTAAAGTCTAGTGACCGATTTTGTCAAACTTGGTATGAAGTCAGTTTGATAATTTGGGTCATTTACACCATGAAAAGCTATACTAGAGCCATGTAACTTATGAACTCTAACCAATACACCAAAAGATAGATGCACCATACCATCCAATAAAACTTCATATCACATTGTTACTCCTCGGTCATCCACACAATAGATGGTCATCAAACAAACAGCCACTATATGGTAATGTATGACCTTGTTGGTAGTTCTGATATGGGGAACATACAAAGAAGCTAATTATCTAGTGAGTTCATTAAAAATATTAGTTTCCATCAATTGTTGCTAGGGGCAACAATTGTTTCATAATGAAGTGTTGAAATCCTGGTTTTTTCTGTATATTTCAGCATGAAGATCCACATATTATTAATGGCAGATACAAATTCCACTTTCATAGTAGAATACTATGTTATATATTCACAATACCATCAAAACTGTGTGTCATTATGACTGTACATTCGAAAAAATTCATTATGCACAAAATCACAGAAATTAGGGTGAATTTGGATATTGACCTTGTGACCTTGAATTTTGACCTTTTACAATGAGAAACTCAGTGTTAGACACTCAGATCAATTTATTTATTACATTAAGTATACTAGAATATACATTTTGACACACACACCCCTAAAAAATAAAAAGAAAATAAAAAGAAAAATAATAAAAATAAATAAAATTGACATGTTTGCAATATTTACCCAAATAGGGCCCCCATACACTTGGCTGCTGAAATCCACATCGATGTAATTACCTTTTATAAGGATGCTACACTAGTACATTTTCATTTTGGCTTGCTAAACTTATATATTTTGGGATAAACAGTAATTTCATGTTTTACATTATGGTCTCACTACACAGATGTCATCTGCCATTGAAACCCATGTTAAACTGCCCAACTTCAAGCGAAGATTGCCCATAGAACGGGTTCTCGTTGGCACTAACAACATACACCATTGCAAACATACATTATATAAGCATTTATTTTCACTCCAAAATTGAGAACATTTCCGTCTCAGTTTTTTGCTATACGACCGCATCTGGCTGTAGTACCGGTCCGAATAGGTGGTTCATTAACCGATTCACTCCGGCTGTCACTTGCGCTATATACCCATGTCCCAAAAGGTCGATGCACAATATTACAAAATAACATGGGCAAAATACAGCCAGAAGGCTTACCATTAAGCATACATATTGTTTTAATTCTTCACCATTTGCTAGAAGTGAATATGTGACCCATAACATGTGTCCCAATTAGGAACTATAGTGGACCGTGATGAATGAACTGTCACCCGGAAGTGATCTGTGTAGTGAGACCTTAAAGTCTAGTGACCGATTTTGTCAAACTTGGTATGAAGTCAGTTTGATAATTTGGGTCATTTACACCATGAAAAGCTATACTAGAGCCATGTAACTTATGAACTCTAACCAATACACCAAAAGATAGATGCACCATACCATCCAATAAAACTTCATATCACATTGTTACTCCTCGGTCATCCACACAATAGATGGTCATCAAACAAACAGCCACTATATGGTAATGTATGACCTTGTTGGTAGTTCTGATATGGGGAACATACAAAGAAGCTAATTATCTAGTGAGTTCATTAAAAATATTAGTTTCCATCAATTGTTGCTAGGGGCAACAATTGTTTCATAATGAAGTGTTGAAATCCTGGTTTTTTCTGTATATTTCAGCATGAAGATCCACATATTATTAATGGCAGATACAAATTCCACTTTCATAGTAGAATACTATGTTATATATTCACAATACCATCAAAACTGTGTGTCATTATGACTGTACATTCGAAAAAATTCATTATGCACAAAATCACAGAAATTAGGGTGAATTTGGATATTGACCTTGTGACCTTGAATTTTGACCTTTTACAATGAGAAACTCAGTGTTAGACACTCAGATCAATTTATTTATTACATTAAGTATACTAGAATATACATTTTGACACACACACCCCTAAAAAATAAAAAGAAAATAAAAAGAAAAATAATAAAAATAAATAAAATTGACATGTTTGCAATATTTACCCAAATAGGGCCCCCATACACTTGGCTGAAATCCACATCGATGTAATTACCTTTTATAAGGATGCTACACTAGTACATTTTCATTTTGGCTTGCTAAACTTATATATTTTGGGATAAACAGTAATTTCATGTTTTACATTATGGTCTCACTACACAGATGTCATCTGCCATTGAAACCCATGTTAAACTGCCCAACTTCAAGCGAAGATTGCCCATAGAACGGGTTCTCGTTGGCACTAACAACATACACCATTGCAAACATACATTATATAAGCATTTATTTTCACTCCAAAATTGAGAACATTTCCGTCTCAGTTTTTTGCTATACGACCGCATCTGGCTGTAGTACCGGTCCGAATAGGTGGTTCATTAACCGATTCACTCCGGCTGTCACTTGCGCTATATACCCATGTCCCAAAAGGTCGATGCACAATATTACAAAATAACATGGGCAAAATACAGCCAGAAGGCTTACCATTAAGCATACATATTGTTTTAATTCTTCACCATTTGCTAGAAGTGAATATGTGACCCATAACATGTGTCCCAATTAGGAACTATAGTGGACCGTGATGAATGAACTGTCACCCGGAAGTGATCTGTGTAGTGAGACCTTAAAGTCTAGTGACCGATTTTGTCAAACTTGGTATGAAGTCAGTTTGATAATTTGGGTCATTTACACCATGAAAAGCTATACTAGAGCCATGTAACTTATGAACTCTAACCAATACACCAAAAGATAGATGCACCATACCATCCAATAAAACTTCATATCACATTGTTACTCCTCGGTCATCCACACAATAGATGGTCATCAAACAAACAGCCACTATATGGTAATGTATGACCTTGTTGGTAGTTCTGATATGGGGAACATACAAAGAAGCTAATTATCTAGTGAGTTCATTAAAAATATTAGTTTCCATCAATTGTTGCTAGGGGCAACAATTGTTTCATAATGAAGTGTTGAAATCCTGGTTTTTTCTGTATATTTCAGCATGAAGATCCACATATTATTAATGGCAGATACAAATTCCACTTTCATAGTAGAATACTATGTTATATATTCACAATACCATCAAAACTGTGTGTCATTATGACTGTACATTCGAAAAAATTCATTATGCACAAAATCACAGAAATTAGGGTGAATTTGGATATTGACCTTGTGACCTTGAATTTTGACCTTTTACAATGAGAAACTCAGTGTTAGACACTCAGATCAATTTATTTATTACATTAAGTATACTAGAATATACATTTTGACACACACACCCCTAAAAAATAAAAAGAAAATAAAAAGAAAAATAATAAAAATAAATAAAATTGACATGTTTGCAATATTTACCCAAATAGGGCCCCCATACACTTGGCTGAAATCCACATCGATGTAATTACCTTTTATAAGGATGCTACACTAGTACATTTTCATTTTGGCTTGCTAAACTTATATATTTTGGGATAAACAGTAATTTCATGTTTTACATTATGGTCTCACTACACAGATGTCATCTGCCATTGAAACCCATGTTAAACTGCCCAACTTCAAGCGAAGATTGCCCATAGAACGGGTTCTCGTTGGCACTAACAACATACACCATTGCAAACATACATTATATAAGCATTTATTTTCACTCCAAAATTGAGAACATTTCCGTCTCAGTTTTTTGCTATACGACCGCATCTGGCTGTAGTACCGGTCCGAATAGGTGGTTCATTAACCGATTCACTCCGGCTGTCACTTGCGCTATATACCCATGTCCCAAAAGGTCGATGCACAATATTACAAAATAACATGGGCAAAATACAGCCAGAAGGCTTACCATTAAGCATACATATTGTTTTAATTCTTCACCATTTGCTAGAAGTGAATATGTGACCCATAACATGTGTCCCAATTAGGAACTATAGTGGACCGTGATGAATGAACTGTCACCCGGAAGTGATCTGTGTAGTGAGACCTTAAAGTCTAGTGACCGATTTTGTCAAACTTGGTATGAAGTCAGTTTGATAATTTGGGTCATTTACACCATGAAAAGCTATACTAGAGCCATGTAACTTATGAACTCTAACCAATACACCAAAAGATAGATGCACCATACCATCCAATAAAACTTCATATCACATTGTTACTCCTCGGTCATCCACACAATAGATGGTCATCAAACAAACAGCCACTATATGGTAATGTATGACCTTGTTGGTAGTTCTGATATGGGGAACATACAAAGAAGCTAATTATCTAGTGAGTTCATTAAAAATATTAGTTTCCATCAATTGTTGCTAGGGGCAACAATTGTTTCATAATGAAGTGTTGAAATCCTGGTTTTTTCTGTATATTTCAGCATGAAGATCCACATATTATTAATGGCAGATACAAATTCCACTTTCATAGTAGAATACTATGTTATATATTCACAATACCATCAAAACTGTGTGTCATTATGACTGTACATTCGAAAAAATTCATTATGCACAAAATCACAGAAATTAGGGTGAATTTGGATATTGACCTTGTGACCTTGAATTTTGACCTTTTACAATGAGAAACTCAGTGTTAGACACTCAGATCAATTTATTTATTACATTAAGTATACTAGAATATACATTTTGACACACACACCCCTAAAAAATAAAAAGAAAATAAAAAGAAAAATAATAAAAATAAATAAAATTGACATGTTTGCAATATTTACCCAAATAGGGCCCCCATACACTTGGCTGAAATCCACATCGATGTAATTACCTTTTATAAGGATGCTACACTAGTACATTTTCATTTTGGCTTGCTAAACTTATATATTTTGGGATAAACAGTAATTTCATGTTTTACATTATGGTCTCACTACACAGATGTCATCTGCCATTGAAACCCATGTTAAACTGCCCAACTTCAAGCGAAGATTGCCCATAGAACGGGTTCTCGTTGGCACTAACAACATACACCATTGCAAACATACATTATATAAGCATTTATTTTCACTCCAAAATTGAGAACATTTCCGTCTCAGTTTTTTGCTATACGACCGCATCTGGCTGTAGTACCGGTCCGAATAGGTGGTTCATTAACCGATTCACTCCGGCTGTCACTTGCGCTATATACCCATGTCCCAAAAGGTCGATGCACAATATTACAAAATAACATGGGCAAAATACAGCCAGAAGGCTTACCATTAAGCATACATATTGTTTTAATTCTTCACCATTTGCTAGAAGTGAATATGTGACCCATAACATGTGTCCCAATTAGGAACTATAGTGGACCGTGATGAATGAACTGTCACCCGGAAGTGATCTGTGTAGTGAGACCTTAAAGTCTAGTGACCGATTTTGTCAAACTTGGTATGAAGTCAGTTTGATAATTTGGGTCATTTACACCATGAAAAGCTATACTAGAGCCATGTAACTTATGAACTCTAACCAATACACCAAAAGATAGATGCACCATACCATCCAATAAAACTTCATATCACATTGTTACTCCTCGGTCATCCACACAATAGATGGTCATCAAACAAACAGCCACTATATGGTAATGTATGACCTTGTTGGTAGTTCTGATATGGGGAACATACAAAGAAGCTAATTATCTAGTGAGTTCATTAAAAATATTAGTTTCCATCAATTGTTGCTAGGGGCAACAATTGTTTCATAATGAAGTGTTGAAATCCTGGTTTTTTTCTGTATATTTCAGCATGAAGATCCACATATTATTAATGGCAGATACAAATTCCACTTTCATAGTAGAATACTATGTTATATATTCACAATACCATCAAAACTGTGTGTCATTATGACTGTACATTCGAAAAAATTCATTATGCACAAAATCACAGAAATTAGGGTGAATTTGGATATTGACCTTGTGACCTTGAATTTTGACCTTTTACAATGAGAAACTCAGTGTTAGACACTCAGATCAATTTATTTATTACATTAAGTATACTAGAATATACATTTTGACACACACACCCCTAAAAAATAAAAAGAAAATAAAAAGAAAAATAATAAAAATAAATAAAATTGACATGTTTGCAATATTTACCCAAATAGGGCCCCCATACACTTGGCTGAAATCCACATCGATGTAATTACCTTTTATAAGGATGCTACACTAGTACATTTTCATTTTGGCTTGCTAAACTTATATATTTTGGGATAAACAGTAATTTCATGTTTTACATTATGGTCTCACTACACAGATGTCATCTGCCATTGAAACCCATGTTAAACTGCCCAACTTCAAGCGAAGATTGCCCATAGAACGGGTTCTCGTTGGCACTAACAACATACACCATTGCAAACATACATTATATAAGCATTTATTTTCACTCCAAAATTGAGAACATTTCCGTCTCAGTTTTTTGCTATACGACCGCATCTGGCTGTAGTACCGGTCCGAATAGGTGGTTCATTAACCGATTCACTCCGGCTGTCACTTGCGCTATATACCCATGTCCCAAAAGGTCGATGCACAATATTACAAAATAACATGGGCAAAATACAGCCAGAAGGCTTACCATTAAGCATACATATTGTTTTAATTCTTCACCATTTGCTAGAAGTGAATATGTGACCCATAACATGTGTCCCAATTAGGAACTATAGTGGACCGTGATGAATGAACTGTCACCCGGAAGTGATCTGTGTAGTGAGACCTTAAAGTCTAGTGACCGATTTTGTCAAACTTGGTATGAAGTCAGTTTGATAATTTGGGTCATTTACACCATGAAAAGCTATACTAGAGCCATGTAACTTATGAACTCTAACCAATACACCAAAAGATAGATGCACCATACCATCCAATAAAACTTCATATCACATTGTTACTCCTCGGTCATCCACACAATAGATGGTCATCAAACAAACAGCCACTATATGGTAATGTATGACCTTGTTGGTAGTTCTGATATGGGGAACATACAAAGAAGCTAATTATCTAGTGAGTTCATTAAAAATATTAGTTTCCATCAATTGTTGCTAGGGGCAACAATTGTTTCATAATGAAGTGTTGAAATCCTGGTTTTTTCTGTATATTTCAGCATGAAGATCCACATATTATTAATGGCAGATACAAATTCCACTTTCATAGTAGAATACTATGTTATATATTCACAATACCATCAAAACTGTGTGTCATTATGACTGTACATTCGAAAAAATTCATTATGCACAAAATCACAGAAATTAGGGTGAATTTGGATATTGACCTTGTGACCTTGAATTTTGACCTTTTACAATGAGAAACTCAGTGTTAGACACTCAGATCAATTTATTTATTACATTAAGTATACTAGAATATACATTTTGACACACACACCCCTAAAAAATAAAAAGAAAATAAAAAGAAAAATAATAAAAATAAATAAAATTGACATGTTTGCAATATTTACCCAAATAGGGCCCCCATACACTTGGCTGAAATCCACATCGATGTAATTACCTTTTATAAGGATGCTACACTAGTACATTTTCATTTTGGCTTGCTAAACTTATATATTTTGGGATAAACAGTAATTTCATGTTTTACATTATGGTCTCACTACACAGATGTCATCTGCCATTGAAACCCATGTTAAACTGCCCAACTTCAAGCGAAGATTGCCCATAGAACGGGTTCTCGTTGGCACTAACAACATACACCATTGCAAACATACATTATATAAGCATTTATTTTCACTCCAAAATTGAGAACATTTCCGTCTCAGTTTTTTGCTATACGACCGCATCTGGCTGTAGTACCGGTCCGAATAGGTGGTTCATTAACCGATTCACTCCGGCTGTCACTTGCGCTATATACCCATGTCCCAAAAGGTCGATGCACAATATTACAAAATAACATGGGCAAAATACAGCCAGAAGGCTTACCATTAAGCATACATATTGTTTTAATTCTTCACCATTTGCTAGAAGTGAATATGTGACCCATAACATGTGTCCCAATTAGGAACTATAGTGGACCGTGATGAATGAACTGTCACCCGGAAGTGATCTGTGTAGTGAGACCTTAAAGTCTAGTGACCGATTTTGTCAAACTTGGTATGAAGTCAGTTTGATAATTTGGGTCATTTACACCATGAAAAGCTATACTAGAGCCATGTAACTTATGAACTCTAACCAATACACCAAAAGATAGATGCACCATACCATCCAATAAAACTTCATATCACATTGTTACTCCTCGGTCATCCACACAATAGATGGTCATCAAACAAACAGCCACTATATGGTAATGTATGACCTTGTTGGTAGTTCTGATATGGGGAACATACAAAGAAGCTAATTATCTAGTGAGTTCATTAAAAATATTAGTTTCCATCAATTGTTGCTAGGGGCAACAATTGTTTCATAATGAAGTGTTGAAATCCTGGTTTTTTCTGTATATTTCAGCATGAAGATCCACATATTATTAATGGCAGATACAAATTCCACTTTCATAGTAGAATACTATGTTATATATTCACAATACCATCAAAACTGTGTGTCATTATGACTGTACATTCGAAAAAATTCATTATGCACAAAATCACAGAAATTAGGGTGAATTTGGATATTGACCTTGTGACCTTGAATTTTGACCTTTTACAATGAGAAACTCAGTGTTAGA
This sequence comes from Gigantopelta aegis, assembly GCF_016097555.1. NCBI lineage: Eukaryota > Metazoa > Mollusca > Gastropoda > Neomphalida > Peltospiridae > Gigantopelta > Gigantopelta aegis. The sequence goes on along the minus strand of NC_054704.1, from coordinate 9,189,811 downwards.
CACTCAGATCAATTTATTTATTACATTAAGTATACTAGAATATACATTTTGACACACACACCCCTAAAAAATAAAAAGAAAATAAAAAGAAAAATAATAAAAATAAATAAAATTGACATGTTTGCAATATTTACCCAAATAGGGCCCCCATACACTTGGCTGAAATCCACATCGATGTAATTACCTTTTATAAGGATGCTACACTAGTACATTTTCATTTTGGCTTGCTAAACTTATATATTTTGGGATAAACAGTAATTTCATGTTTTACATTATGGTCTCACTACACAGATGTCATCTGCCATTGAAACCCATGTTAAACTGCCCAACTTCAAGCGAAGATTGCCCATAGAACGGGTTCTCGTTGGCACTAACAACATACACCATTGCAAACATACATTATATAAGCATTTATTTTCACTCCAAAATTGAGAACATTTCCGTCTCAGTTTTTTGCTATACGACCGCATCTGGCTGTAGTACCGGTCCGAATAGGTGGTTCATTAACCGATTCACTCCGGCTGTCACTTGCGCTATATACCCATGTCCCAAAAGGTCGATGCACAATATTACAAAATAACATGGGCAAAATACAGCCAGAAGGCTTACCATTAAGCATACATATTGTTTTAATTCTTCACCATTTGCTAGAAGTGAATATGTGACCCATAACATGTGTCCCAATTAGGAACTATAGTGGACCGTGATGAATGAACTGTCACCCGGAAGTGATCTGTGTAGTGAGACCTTAGGTCTCATGAAATAGTTTTTTGTCAACCCTACGGTGGCTGATTTCCGCCAAACAAACTTACAACGTTTTAGTACGGCGTTATAACGCCATATACAGCATTATAATGCCCTATACAGCGTTATAACACCTTATTTTACGGCATTACAAGGCTCTAATTTAGGGCTTTGTAATTTTTTTCTGAATCTGTATACAATAATGATTATTAATATCATTGGTTTAAAAATTAACATGAAATTCCCACAGGACCTATTTTAGCTGCATATGCCCTACACTATTATAGTAAATTAACGCCGTAAATTATGGCGTTAATATGCCGTAAAATAGGGCGTTATAATGCAGTAATAGTGCGTTATAACGCCGTAAGAGGGCATTATAACGCTGTAATACGGCGTTATAATGCCCTAATACTGCATTAAAACGCCATACTAAAAGTAGTGATTTATTTGTTTTGGCGAAAATCAGCCACCGTACAACCCATATATTGAAATGTTTGAACACTTTACTTGTGTACGGAGATCACTAACAACTAATCTCTAACCCACTGTACTGGACAGACAGTCCAGATAGCTTAGGGGCGGGATGTAACCCAGTGATAAAGCGATCGCCTAATGCGCGGTCAGTCTGGGGTCGATTCCCATCTGTGGGCCCATTATTATTCTGCCACTAATGGAGCAGGGTGACATCATCACTGTTTTGACAACAATTCATAATGAGCGCTTGTTACCTCAACGGTTGCAAGTAGATTCGTACCCTGGTCATTTCGTACCATAGTCAGTTCGTACCTAATTTGGTCGTTTCGTACCCTGGTTATTTCGTACCATTGCAAAATGGCATTTTGTACCCTAGTCATTTTGTTACCGTAACCTAGTCATTTCGTACCTTGGTCATTTCGTACCACAACTGAAAGTTGGTTTAAACAATATTTTATTTGCCAAAACAACATACTGGGATTGGTCAACAGGCTTAGCCTATATTAAGACCTCTCCCTACAATTTACATGCGGATACATGTTTAGATACGACAGACTATAGTAGATTTAAAGGAGGAAGAAAAGAAGAAGCAACTGAAAGTTATTTCGTATCAGAACAAAAATGTGTAATGTCAGACTAATATCACCGTGGTAATGTTAGGGGGCGGTGTTATGTAACTTTATATGCCTGTACCTTTTAGAAATGTGAGGTTATATATTATAAACATAATGCATGCCTATTTTGATGATTTTGTTAAGTATAACCCCCCTGGACATTAGCTCCGAAAGTTAATGGGGTGCGTTTTCACTAAGGTTTTAAGGTAAGTTTCCCACCCCACATTTATTTTTACTAAATACTTCATTATGAAGATATTATTAAGGTGATTAATTATATAGGAAGAATATATTAAAACAATACGTCTGTTTTTAATTATTTCTATTTAATACCGTAAAGTTTCAAAATAAAGCTCTATTTTTCATCTTTATTTTGAAAGTTACAATTCACTCGCCAATAAAAAGAATATTTGTTTTGGCAGGTTTTATCATTTGTTTGCTGTAATCCCAGAAGCTAACATGTCGAGGGAAATTTGAAAATCTTCCATTGTAGCACTTGCATTTGCTTGCACCTTATTAAGATAGACACACAGATTTGATACATAGTTTTGTATGGACAATGGCTTGTAGTTTTTCTTCAGTCGAAACAGATCACTTGACTTTGGCAGAGACAAGCAGCTATCACGACAGTATCGAACTTCAAGGTAGAGTCTCCTGACTTGGTCATCATGTGATATTAATCTGTCCGCAATGTAAGTTTTAACATCACTGGAAGAGGTGAAAGGTCCCCAAGGGATTTCAGCTTTTCTAAATCCACGTTTCGTCTTATATCGATTTTGAGGTTTTCACACTCTTTTGCTGAACAGTTTTGTTTGACTAATTTATCCTGTTCATCTTTCCAAGCTTTAACAAGCTGGTTGACCTTTTCTGCTGTTTTTCTGCAGTATTGAAATGCACTTGCAGGTTTGAGTTCAATCAAATCAAAACTCTGCCCCTTTACAATTGATGAACTAGCAATGGGCAGTTGTTTTGATCCTCTTATTGACAACTCATAGTTAATCCTTCCAACCTGGCGCTCGGAGTCCATGTTACTGACTGGTGCCTTATTAAGTACGGACATGTTCTTCTTGGTGAGAAGTTTATCACTGTTTTGGTTGAATTCACCAAAGCCAAACACATCTGCCCTTTGTCTGAACCAACCTGCTGCAAGCTTTGGTAACATTAGACCAATTACTTGTGTCACGTCGGACCTGTGAGCAGAAATAGCAGTTTCCAATGAAACAATAATATCATTGTTCCATTTGAAAGATTCATACCTATCAGTGGATATGAATTTGAAAGCAGGTTTAGAGAGGTCAAGCAGAGTGGCTGGATCAGTTGTGGATAGATCTACATAAAGTTGTTGCATAGCAGGGATTAGTTTTTCATAGTTCACTGTACCATGGTATGTCAGACTCAAGAATCCTTCAATCAGTTGTTGACCAAGTATTGCCATGGCTAATATCATGCCCTGGAGGCAATCAACTTCCTGGAATGCTCTTAAAATGCAAGCAAGAGAGTTGGTGACATGTTCATATTTATCAAGGAATTTGGTCAAATCTTCTCCATGGTGAATCACTATTGCACAAGCATACACAAACCTGTTAAAACGTTCTTTCTTCAGTTGTACAGCATAATTGTGTTTTGGAAAAATATGTTTGTCAAATTGGTCACTGTAATTCCATGTCTTATGGTCAAAGTCGATCCTGGCTTTCCATTTCAATTGTCTTTCTTTTCATTGTTTTTGACCACTGTCTGTCTAAAAAAATCATCACAATAGCCAATTCTTGGCCCTCTTTGATCATTCAAAAACTTTTCTTCTATTTCAAGCATTTTGATACCAGTTTCCCTCTCTAAGATCTTTCTTCTTCTTTCATCCTTAGTAGAAATGTCAAACAAGGTAACCTTTACCCGTTGATTGTATATCTTCATTTTATCCTTCCATTGCTCATTCCGACGCTCAACTCTAGTTTGTACATTTCTGATGAATTCTTTATACAGTTTTTCAATACTTTGAGTAACAGCCTTCACTGTTTGAGTATAAATATTGCAAAACATCCAGTGCTCTATTAAGACGTAAGCTAAAATTCTTGCAGCATCAGTGACTGATCGCTGAGCTTGACCTGCTCTTTCTGCCCTTAGCAGATACATCATGGCTTCGATGATTGTTTTTTTAACAGGAAGTTTCCCCACCGGCAATGAAGCTTTTTCAATATATATTTCTTCACCAATAATCTTCTGTGACTTTGATCTCATATCTCTGTTTGGGCTGGGGCCACTACTTGAAGTCAACCTTTTTGAAGTCATATTTTTTTAATTCGGTGCCAACTGTTTCCTTTAAGAGTTTGACAGAAAAAACCCTAATATTTTTATTTTTAGTAGAAGTAACACTATGATAATTTATGTTTAAAAGAATTGTATGATTGGTTTGCAGTGCATATGATATAAACAACTGTCTGGCTTTAAGAAAATTATTATTGTGACATGTGTCAAAACATCGTATTGTTGTGACTTGTGTCAAAACATGCAATGTACACAGTCAATCAATGTTGATTGTCATTAATCAAAACCCAAGGATATTGCAGCCTTTAAACATATTTTCAATAAAATAAAACTGCTTTAAAAATAAAAAAAGCTACCATCATAATAAAGGTTTATTATGCTAAATATATTATAACAATCGATTCTACTTTGAATAGTAGAATTTGGTGGTGGTGATGGTGGTGGGCGGTGGGATTGTATTTCCATAAACACCTATCTCCAATTATGGTTTTTAAAAAAAGGCTTTTATCCTACATTTCTTAATACAGAATAAATCAACATGAAATTATCTTTGAAACAGGCTGATAATATTAACGTTTAGCAAATTCTGAATTTTTGGACACCAGGAGCCACTTGATATCTTTGGACCCCATGTACAGGGGGGTTAGCATATAAAATATGGATAATTTTAAGTTGTTTCACAATTATAAAAGGTAATCCCATATTTTGAGATGGTACAGGCTATAAAAAGTATATTTTTTCATATTATCCCCTCCCCCTAGTAATGTTTATTACAAAACAACATTACATTGTAAAGCTCTATAAGACGCAAACACCACCTGCATCTGAATAAAATAATAATAATATAAAGATGCAAATAAATAATATCCGGCCATTTCGTACCATAGTCAACTGGTATCTGGAAAATGGTTCAAATTAATTTATTATTATTATAATAATTATTGAAACGTAATTTTAAAAAGCGCACTTTGGTCAGTTGGGTTAATGATGACTTGATAAGTAGATACACTGCTTCCCTTGGTAGACATATTTTCCTGTACAGGTAATACGCAAGTAATATATTCGCTTGCTACTAGTATATACCGGTACGAAATGACATGGGTACGAAATGACCAGGGTACGAAATGACTTCACAATGGTACGAAATTATTAGGGTACGAAATGAGCAGGAAGTGTGGTACGAATTGACTATGGTACGAAGTGACTTTTCACAATGGTACGAAATAGCTAGGGTACGAAATGAGCAGGCAGTGTGGTACGAAATGACTATGGTACGATTCACCTCAACTAGCTGTCTAAAAGTCTAATTATTAATGAGCCCCGTGCAAGTTTAATTATAAGCTCTGCCGTTAGCTCGAGTTTCGTAGGCTAGAAGACGCTCCTCTAATTTAAGCCTACGGGTAAATTTTCTATGTACAAATATTATTCAATTGTATAACGATTATCCATTTAACAACCATTATGTTAGACCAATGTACATCATATTTCATTTTCATAATTTGAGCTAAAGTGAAGCAACGCGGCTGTAGGCCTATATGAGTTCCAACGTACTATTATATAAGATTATACAAAACTAAAGGAATGTTGTGTTACATTTTATTGACCATATCAGGGCCGTAGCTAGGATTTTGTGCTGGGGGGGGGGGGGGGGACAACTGAGTAGTTAATAGTCTAAAACTCCTTAAACAGTTAAGAGAATTTTCTTTAAGTTTCTATATAATGCTTTCCGGATTTTTTTTCGGGGGGGGGGCAACTGCCCCCTTGCCCCCCCCCCCCTCCGCTAACTACGGCCCTGGATATATGATATGATATGATATATACGTATATGATATATATATATGTATGTATGTATGTATGTATATTTGATATGATATGATATGATATGATATGATATATGATATGATATGATATGATATATGATATATGATATATGATATGATATGATATGATATGATATGATATGATATGATATGATATGATATGATATATACGTATACGATATATGTATGTATGTATGTATGTATGTATGTATATATATATACGATACGATACGATACGATACGATACGACACGATATATGGTGTGGTGTGGTGGGGAGGGGAGACTGGAATTTTTGGCACTAAAATTAAATTACACAAAATAAAAAAGTGTATGGTAGGGTGTCAGTAGAAATTAATCAACCATTTGATACGTGCTAAATGTTCATGGGAAATTTTGTGAAAAAATAAGCTGCCACCATCTATCTCAAAAAAAATTCATTGTCGCTTTGAACTTTTAAATGGTTCATTACAGCAAATATACATTTTAAAGATAATTCTAACATACTATTATGAGCATTATATAACAAAACGGAACCTGTGTTGGCTAAAACGGTACCAAAATCTGTGAACAAAACGGAACCTGCGTTGGCTAAAACGGCACCAAAATCGATGGCTAAAACGGCACCGAAATCAAAATCTATTTATCTCGCATTCCCAATGAGAAAACAATATATGCCATTATAACATGATTGCTCATAGTTTATTTTTATATGAATTAAATAAATGAAATTGTTTATATACATGAGTGTTGTTATTTTTGGGTTATATAGTAAGGGCCTCGATTAGTGACGTCAAGCATCATCTTAGCACGTGCTCAAGCTAAAAATAACAGTTGTACTGAAGGCACTAATTTACTCTATTACCTTTTTAAACACAGCAACAACTAACAGATCTCACGAAGGATGTCAGACGTAATAAAGTAAAATGATGTTTATTTATTTACAAAACAAGCAATCGATTGTTGTGTACTTAACCAAGCAAGCCCGGCAAGGCAATAAACCTAAGTCATGATTAAAAAAAAAAAATTCTCTCTCTCTATTATGTGTGGTTCCGTTTTAGCCAATACAGTGAGGTGCCGTTATAGCCACAATCGGTTCCGTTTTCGCCAACGAAAATGGTACCGTTTTCGCCAACAAAAATGGTTCCGTTTTAGACTGATCCCGGTCAGGTCATAGGGTTTTACGTGCTCATTCAGAACAAATTGTTGTAGCGCACGCCAGTCGTGGGCACAAGAGGCGGCCTTGGCCAGCTCCTCCATCCATGACAGGAAAAGTGGGGGGAGGGGAGAGGAGGGACCGCCTGCACTGGGTGGGGATTTTGTTGGCTCATCGAGCCTTTTTATTGGCCAATCAAGTGTCTTAGAAATTTTAGCCATCGCAAACATTCCTGTTTCGTTTTTTCCCGAAATTCTGATTTTAACTAACAAAACCGCGAAACTACATGAATTTCGCCAGTACCTCTGTTCCGATCAAAACTGCTGTGAAAATGCCGAACATCAAGGTGTTTAGTGGTACATCACACCCTGATCTGGCTAAAAAAATATGTGATCGACTTGGGATTGAGAAAGGGAAAGTTGTCACTAAAAAATTCAGCAACGGAGAATGTTGGTGAGTTTTCATCGGTGTGATATTTTCACAAAAACTGTTTTTGTTTTGTTATGGCACGTGGTCTGTGTATGTCAATAGGTCTAGGTGTTGTAATTTAAACACGTACAGTTAAGATAATTCATGAGAATAATATACGCGCAAAACAGTTATTATCAGGGGAGCCTAAAACTCTATGACAAAGTCGATAGTCGTCATGCATAAAAAGTGTTAGTTTTACATCGCAGATGCTTGATGCCATGATGGCCAAGCAGTTTTTCAATGCAGTGTTTTATAATCTCTAATGCAAATAAGTAGCGGTAGGACTTTTCCTTTGGCACTGTTACGTAATAGCGTATAAAGAACATTATAAATACTTTTAATAAACAGAGTTAGGGTCAGTGACAGTGTCAAAGGAAAGTCCTGCCATCACCCTTCCCATTTTCTGACTAGTTCGAACAACATCGACATCGTTAACCAGGCCCATATTTGGGGGGGTGGAGTTCGGCCAAAGCCACCCACAAAACCTGAGGTCCCATTTAATTATTATTATTTTTTAATATTGTACAAATAGTTGATTGTAATGTTTGCAAGTCTCCCATAAAACAATGTTTGCTTGTCTTCATCATTTAGCACTCCCGTTACTAGCCCGAGTACTCTGACTGTAAGAGAGCTAGACGGACATTTGGACAGTTACACGCTCTCATTACAGTCAGAGACCTACCTATGTATTTTTTTGGCAATTCCTGACAACCAAAAAGTTGGCAAAGATTCCCGCTCTAATACCACACCAATCCTATGTTTGACGTCAAATACCTTTACATCGATCATTTTCGAATTAACTGATAAAAACAAATCCACATATTAATCACTAATACACGTACTACAGAAAGAAATCCAACAGCACCCACATTCAGCTACGCTTCGTGACACTCCGTCGCCATAATTACAAAGCTCGGCGATCTATTTCGAGACGTAGATTACGTGATCGCCCACTGAGCGATTCCGCCTTGTGCAGCAGTTACAGGGGCCGTCTCATACCAAGGTTGGTCTCTGACTGTAATGAGAGCATATAACTGTCCAAATGTCCATCTAGCTCTCTTACAGTCAGAGTACTCGGGCTATCCCATTACCAAAGCTCCAAAACTGAACCGGGCTACCCCAGCATAAACCGGTCTATTTACGCTTGACTTGCTTTTAAGAAATCTGCATACGATTGAACCCTGACATCAAAATACTTTTGTTGAATTAAGAAAACCTTCCCAAAAACAAAGTGTACAAGTAAGGAAAAGACAAGTAGACATTCAAAATATTTTTTATTCATAGGGAAATGTATACACAACAGCCATTTTGCACTGTGTGCACTATATTAAATGGTGTGTAAACACTGTAATATTAAACAAACCTAAATACGGCAATTCCACTAAAAATTATACCTTTTGGGTGCATTGTTTTGTGCTGTTATGGTCTAAAGAGGGCTCTACCTTAGCGGTTGCCCGGGGTGTTTTGGCTGCCAATTTCTCAGTCGAACTACCAGATGTCTAAACTCGGTAGTCTGCCTGGCTACTAAATCTTTTGGCACACAATCAACAATATGCTTAATTCATCGGTGTCTGAAATTCCACCTTTCATGTGTATAAGCTCTGCTGCCAGGAGTCACTGAAACTGTTAATTGCTCCCCAAGACTGACCCACAGGTGGCGATTGCACAGTATGATTTAGTGAAATAAAGGAGTATGTTTGCCAGTGGTAGGAGGTTTTAACATTGTGGACTAATACAAATAATTTGATGTAATTCAGTGGCCAGATAAATATACAGGGTTCGTACGGGTCTAGAAATCCTGGAAAATCATGAAATTTTCATTTAGTCATGGGTTATCTATTCGTAATCATTTATGACCATCAACAACACTGCCCGTTGTTTTGACGCCTACTTATAACTAACGCCTGGTATGATCAAGACTATTTGATGCCAGCAGAAGTCTAAACTACACTATAACACTATCGCTGTTTATAAGAAGAAAAAAAACAGCCTCCGTAAACATCCACCCAACCCCATGTTTCTGTATGTTTGTTAATTTAATGTCATAAGCCTTAGAATTGGGGGTGGTTTAAGGGGTACAGGCTTCCAACTCTGAAGATAATGCATCACCCCCCAACCCCGCTGAAAAATTGAAGTAATATATTAACTGCCCCTACCCCCATTGAGGTTTTGTTATTCAGATTTATTCCATTTTGTACACAATTAGCTGAAAAAGATGCATTTTCATATTCATATATAAGTACTCTGTACTATACAGTACTGCGTAAAACAATTTTGGCTAAAGCATTTTCAATATGGCTAATAAAAATTCCATTTGGCTAATATTTTGGCTACAGGTATTTTTCATCCAGGGTGAGCTCATGATAAAAACAACCACCCTAAAACAACATGTTTAAATAAAAATAAATGATTTCGCTTTTTTCTCATTTTTGATTTAAAAATTTTTTTATGGAAGTTATGGAACTACCACTGAAAAAACTTAAGGTCATGGCCAGTGCTATATTTTTTACATATAATTGTTTGTTAATAATCAGTAAACAATAAAATACTCAGCCGTCTTTAATTTGTGCTGTTTGCTCCTGAGAAAAGAACCCAAATTGCAGTGAAATCTTCTTTTTTTTAAATGTCGTTAAATTGAATTTATATGATAAACCTAAGTATTGCATTTTGTTTCTAAGATCTTAATGATAATTTCCAAACAACACAAATTAAATAATTTGGAATAGATTTTTATTAGTTATGCCATGGATACTAGTGATTTCCCTAGAAATTTGGCAAGACATGGTAGACCAAACACTTTTGGAGCATTTTCACTATTTTCGGGGCACTTTTTTTCCATTAAAAATACACAAAAATTAATTGAAATAAACATTAATGTAATTTATGTGCTTGCTTTAATAAATGAATGGCAAAAGATATAAAAGGCATACCTTTTTGGGTGTTTTATAAAGGCAGTTTTAGAAATAATTAGTGGAAAAGGCTTGTTTAATCTCAGGGCAGCATGGTGTTGATTAAGGCAAGATGGTGCTAGACTACTGAGGCATGGTGCTGGACCATGCTAAAACAAGCTAAGGAAAACACTAGATACACCACATGGCAACATAATAATCTAAGTAGGCACATCAAGAATTTGTTGGTAACTGACATAACACCCCAGTTAGTAACTAACGCAACACATTTCTTTGAGGCATAATGTAAGATTGTGAAATGTGTTAATCTCAAAACTAGAGAGTGCTAAAGAAATTTAACAATCAGTTTCATAATTTTCTTGACATCACATCTATGTAATAATATATAGAAAATAATTGTTTTCAAGAACTGCAAATACCTTCATGGCTTAGAAGTTACTCTAAAGATGTCTATTTCATTTAAATGAAATATCATGACAAACGTAACTGTTTCTGAAAAGAAAAGAAAGAAATGTTTTATTTATTGACGCACTCAACACATTTTATTTACGGTTACATGGCGTCAGACATATAGTTAAAGACCACACAGATTTTGAGAGGAAACCTGCTGTCGCCACTATATGGGCTACTTTTTCCGATTAGCAGCAAGGGATCTTTTATTTGCACTTCCCACAGGCAGGATAGCACAAACCATGGCCTTTGTTGAACCAGTTATGGATCACTGGTCGGTTCAAGTGGTTTACACCTACCCACTGAGCCTTGCGGAGCACTCACTCAGGGTTTGGAGTCGGTATGGATTAAAAATCACATGCCAAGACTGGGATCCGAACCCAGTACCTACCAGCCTGTAGACCGATGGCCTAACCACGACGCCACCAAGGCCGGTTATTTGTTTCTGAATAGATACATGTACACAGATGATAGCAATTTCACAATCATCAATACATATATCCTTATAGTATACTTATAGAAATATATTGTATAGCTTGTGATGTCAGAGGTGCGTAGACATTGTATCATTAGATATATATTGTATAGTTTGTGACTTCAGAGATAGACATTGTTTTATTAGCTTGGAATAATATAATATGTATGGCACCGTTTATTGTAAACCATACGGATAATGTTTAATAATAATAACTGCCGGTAACACAAATTTATAAGTGCAGTTTCATACATGTAGTAGCAAGTCACTTATTTTGCTATTTTTACACTTATTTACAATAAATAACTAAAATTAGTAGATCTCATAGATATTCTAAAGTTCCTAATAAAAGAAAAAATCACCATTACACCGTGCTGCTACAGTGGTTTTCCATAAATTCTTGACTAAAATTGTAAAGCACACAAACAATAAGTTATACAACAAAACAACAGCCAAACCTTAGACAACTCAAACTCAAAATGTGATTTCACGCAATTAACTGTTGGTCACCTGAAATGAATTTTCCCATAATATAAAAAAAATTCTACTATAAAATGAAATTATTTTGCTGTGATGTTTTATGGGCATAATTTAATTCAAGGAATAATTTTTTTAATTTCAAAAGAAGATAAAGTAATAATAATTTTTTTAAATGTATTATACAACTATCAGATTGCCCCTTTAATAGTTCTAAATAGCAAATGTCCTTTCATTTGATAAACTGTTTACTACTCTTGAAAATATTCCAAATTCCTGAAGTTGTTGTGGATGTTTTTAGTAGAATGCATCCCAAGACGGCAGCCTAGAAAATTAGCAAGAATCAAGCAAATTTGAACAAAAACAACAAAAGGTAGGAGAGGGAAAACAACATGTAGAATAATGAAAAGGAGAGGGAAAACATAGAATAGTGAAAAATGGAGCAAGAGAAATTTAAATCAAATGAGAACATAAAATGAGACAGGACTTAACATGCTGAAAATGAAAAAAGAAAGATTATGGGTTATTTACAATCTGTGCCTTATTTCCATTGATTTCTTATGAAGCATTTGGTTCAGCTGAGTTATTTAGTAAATCATAAGAAAGTGGATGCAGTGTATACTTGTAAATTGCAAAAAGAAATCATTATACTTCCAATCATGTAAACTTAAGCTGTCTCATTGTTGAGGCACATGTATTGGAAATTTTTAAGGGACGAGTTTAGACTAGCTGGCTTAGTTTTGAGGGTGTAAAGGGGGGTGGTGGGGGTTGGAAAATTGTGAAAACTTGATGTCCTAATTGCAATTTCTTGCATTCTACAAGTAAAATTCATCATGACAAATGCAGGTACAGTAAACTCTCTAAATGTCAAAGTTGCTGATGCCAGCCGGTTAGTTTGAGATATCGTTACATTTGAGATAACTAAACATCTAAATTCTCATGGGAGCCGTAAATCTAACACCAAATTCTGATAGTGGATTTTCAAATTATAAATCACACCTTCATCCATTGGTTAGGTCTTTGAAGTAGTGTTTGGTTGGTGGAAGAAAAATCAGTTTAATACAATGCATACCTTTCACGTGGGGATGAGCAGGGCAGTTGTCAACAATGAGTGCTATTTTTTTCTTTCAATCAGTAAATATGGCCAACCTCATCCAGGCAGTTGTGTTATTTCGATACTCGCATGGCAAGGATTTCACATGTTTAAAACACCTTGACTTCCCAATTATCGGTAGTGGCAACTTATCGGTTCTGGTCTGGTTACTACAAACGAGGGCTGTTAATTGTTCCGTGTTCTTTTTGCCACCAAGACAATTCACACCTTTGAACTCCAGTGTGCGTTCTGGCATGATGCGATAAAATATTGCAGTTTCGTCGGCGTTGTATATCTGATCTGGTTCAAACTCTTCTAGGACATTTTCTAGCGTTTGTTTTCCAGTCACTCATATCTGCCTTGATTGCCTCATGTTTCTTCTCAAAAGAATGTACTGTTAACTTTCTCTTGCGTGTCAGAGTTAAAGCACTGGATCCAGCTAACCCCCCAGTGCTCAGACTGGGTCCTTCACTGGATTGCTCGCAGCGTTCGTTCTCCGACATATTACAAGATGAATGCATAACAAGTGTACACTTAAAATAACAAGTTAAAACCACTCATAGTAAGAACACCTAATCCAATACCTTTATATACCCAATCCCACTTTTATTGTTACCCACTTTTGATAATGGCTGCGGTTTCGTAGGCCACCACTTTCAAGTGACCGGATTAAATAAATACTAATTAGGCATACTTGGCAATAACAAGTTAATCCACTGGCCTCTAATGATCGAACACAAACATGATAAATTAAAAGGAGGCCCTTGGCTTGGTTTACTGCATTTATCGAAATAATTTTATTAAATAATAATTATTTTAATTTATGGAAAATACGTTTTCAACTTCGACAAAAATATACAAAATATATAGTAAATATGTCATATGGGACCACATAAGTCATTTGACATAATGTGTGTATATTTATGTCAAAGTTTGAGATAAACATACAAACTCTTACATGTTTATATAGAGAAACGGTTCGGACCCACTTCTTGCTTTGAGATAGCGTGATGTTTGAGAAAATGGAGTTTGACATATAGAGAGTTTACTGTATATGCATATTAAAATACAACAATAATTTGCTTTGAACACTGATTGGGGGGGGGGGGTCGACCCTCAACTCACCCCACTGAACGTGTCCCTGTTCGGGTTTTTTTTATATTCCCTTTTAAAATTTATGTATTTATTACAATTTAGATGAACCAGTTGCCAAAGACAAATTTTTCATTTTTAAAATAATGGTCTTGTAAGTTTTTATTATTCAGACGTTGCTCTTTTTTTTTCGTAAAAAAAATCCTGTCACGACATATTTAGTGCAATCAAAAAGAGTCCAATAATTTTGTTGAATATTTTTAAAGAAATAAAATAATCAAGATGTTAAAAATTGTCTGAATGTTGCATCAGTTACCGTGGAATTTCCCAATAAACAAAAGTTTTACACCATTGTCATGTCAAAGTCTCATCTGCTTCGCAGATTTATTGCATATGAGTTTTGGTGGCATGCATCACTCTTGAAAACAATAGCCGGGTTTACGGAAGTAGCCGAAGAATGTCAACATTAGACTGTGATATGCATTTAATCTCTTCACAACAGAAAATGGCATGTATACTACTCAAAAGAATTTAAGGGTCAGACGATATTTTCGACATTATTTTCTGAATGTCAGTTATATTAGCTAGACCATAATGTCACGCATGGTATTGTTCCATTTTGACGAAAGTGGGTCTAAGCAACCCATAAATGAATTAAAATCCACTGTCGACTAGTTCTAATGGCGAAAACATGCTTACATTTGCACGTAAATTAGGGCGAAAGCGAAAGGTCTGCTAAGTGCCCATAACTTGCTTTTTCACAAAGCGCTTCATTTGCACGCTTTGCACGTGTATTCCATGTTCCCAATGCTGAATTTCCGTATAATTGGAGCCTGCGTTCGTGTACGGTGCACACTCCAAATTCGACTATGGTACGACTTAAACTGACTATCGAAGATCCGAGGAAGGGCTATTGCTTGGCTTCAGGATGGCAATACGCAAAGAAATGTTGCTCTGAGACTTGGTGTCAGTCAGAGTGTCGTTGGCCGACTGTGGCAACGGTACCAAGCAACGAATTCTGTTCGAAATCGTCCACGTTCGGGAAGACCCCGAAGCACTACAAATAGAGAGAACCGCTACATCACCAATATGGCTCTACGTCAACGCACAACCACTGCACGCCGATTACGTGACAATCTGCGGACTGGAACTGGTTGGTTAGTGGTTAGTGAGAGAGAAGAGGCCTTATACCTACCCATTGAGCCTTTAAAAACTCGCTCTGGATTGGAGCTGGTACCAGGCTGCAAACCCTGTACCTACCAGCCTCTAGTCCGATGGCTTAACCACTGCGCCACTGAGGCCGGTTCCCGTTAATAGGCTAGTTCATGGTTACTTGAGGATACATGCTGCAGAATTTCTAACTAATCTGGCAAAATCAAAACAAAGGAACCTACATGTAGCAAATTTTTTGATTGTCCTCACGTTACATGACAATGACAACAGTTCACCTTCCATTGATTTATCAAACAAAGTTAGAAATAAAAGGTTAACAACAGAAAGTAATCCTGTTCATGCCTTGATCCGTATATATAATAATAAAGATTCAAATCAACACTGATTACCATATATTCTCGGAACCAAACATATGGGTACTTCGACCCCTGGCCGCCATTATTTATCACGTGACGAGGTGAAGCTTCTCCTTAGTTACGTATGGTTTGATAGTGAAATGAGGCAACTTGGTCGATCATTTACAACAGTTAACGGTCACGATGCCTAAAACATGTTGTGCAGTTGGCTGCATAAACCATAACATGATGTTAAAAAATATATCGTTTTACAAATTTCCAAAAGAAGAGACTATAGGCGCCGCTTGTGGGTAGGGTATACTATCCGCCTGCACCCCCCCAACAATATTTGTTAGAATTAGTGTACGTTTAGGGTTAGGGTTAGTTATATACAATACCTTTTTAAACATTTTGTTCTATAAAAGCAACATAATATTTATATTTCGTAATCCAGTATCACTACGTTTTGCCGTTGAAAAATTAGACATTTTGACTATTCTTTGTAAAATTTCCTCCAATACGGTGCTTTTATTGGTGCTTTTGGTAGAAAAATAGCACAGAAGACACAATGAGGCATTATGGGACTAAAGGTTCGTTTTATTCCGTAAACACTCGGTTCATTCCGTCAAAATACACGCTATGAGATTTAAAACTATTAAAATGCAGTCTCACTTGTTGATCCACTGTGTGGCCGAGTGGATACAGTGCTCGGCTACAGTCCCGATGGTCTGGAGTTCGAATCCAGACCCTAGCACTTGATATCGCTAATTCAATACCCCAAATGGGGGGGGTGCGGGCAGAAATCTTTCCCCTTTTTACATATATATGTCGTTTTATGGTATTCTACAGTTAAGTGTGTGTGTGTGTGTGTGTGTGTGTGTGTATAATCTGCTTTAGCAATTACCTGCAATAAAATGAATGGTCAACTGCTGTAGCTGATATTTGTTTTCCATTTTGAAAACACTGACATGGAGAATATAGCATTTAACCATCTCATTCATATATTTTCCTTGAATATGCTACATAAGTGCATCTACATGAGGTAATTTAACCCGGGTTAAAAGCAACTTAGGTTAAATATGTGTAGTCTAGTAGAAGGCATACCGATATAGATCAGTTTATTAACAACCATATTTGCCTCCTTTCTGTAGCTGTATACTATTAAAAATTAGTTTTGTAGATATTACTTAAATTGAACTGCAATAACAATTCCAATACAGCACAAGACTGAACAAGAAAATATCTGCAATATCCATTGTGACTAGATATAAAACACCACCAATATTATATATATATATATATATTAACCATTATTTACTCAGGTAAGTTTTTGTGTTTTATTACTAAATATACCAGGTTAAACCCTATTATTAAAACATTTTCATGTTTGTTCGACGAGGTAACACTTATGTTTTATTAGGTTGTAGACCTCGACATAAAAATAACTGAGGGAACTGATTATTTGCTCCCTAATGTAGTTTATGGGAGGGGGGGGGGGGGCAATTTAAAATATTACCATATTGATACTACATGTATATAAATTCACATGCCAAAGGGAACTATATATTATTCTCCTTGAACTAATCTCAGGTGTGATGGGTAAGTAGAGAGAGATATTTCTCCCCCTAGATGTCAAGGTCTGAGGATGGCTATATTTTATTATTGCTTTTTTTTTTTTTGCCTGCATTCAACCGGTAAGAAGGGCAACATCATGTGGTAATTTTGCAATCTGTAAAAACGAAAGCATTTCATTATTTCAAAAAACTATTTTGTTTTAAGAATAAAAGAATGTATTCAGTGGAACATTATAACTGTTGCCATTACATCTATATAATAAAATACGACAATAATACTATTGCAATTTTGAAGTTGTAAAGTAACAACTTTGCCATTGTTTAATTATTACATATTATTTGGAAATAAAATAATTATTAAATCATAAAAATAATTAACTTAATCATGCATACAAATTTTATTATAAATACAAATTATATATTTTGTAGCCCACATCATAATTATTATATTACTAATTATCTTATCATTTCAAAATTGTAAAAATTTATAATTAACATTACCTGAAAATTGCATCAACAAAAATTATATTCTGCCCAACCTGCCCTGTCCCCTCGACATTCAAAGTACACGAAAACACATCGGTACTAAATATAGATTATACTAATTCAGATTCCCGTTGTTCGTTTCTCTTATATGGCAACCCAAGCTGTTATAATACACATAAGACGTATTGCAACTATGTGTTGGCTACAGAAAATAAATGACAATATGTAAGGCATGTAAAAAGTTAATATGATAACTTTATTCTATGTAAACCAGTAATCACTAAGGCTTTATTCACCCCCAAAGACCCGGATGATCGGTAACTAGGCCGTGTGACGTCACACCGGTTCCAAGAATATCAAGCAATATTCTTCTTCATACCGTATCTTAAAAAAAACCCAACAACAACCTTAATAATGAAAATACAATCTCCAAAATCACGGTTTTAAAATATCAATTTTTAAGTTCCAGATTCCAGGAAAATGCATTTTAGGCTTTCAGAGATTTCAAATTTTCTGGGAGACTTGTCCCTAGATTTCTCATACAAAGTTTGGGCGCTCCACACCCTCAGGCAACTTCATATCCAAAAGGCCCCATCAAATACCTTGTCAACCCCTCCACCCCCGCCCCCCACTCGAAATGCTGGCTACAGGCCTGTTATTACAACTACAAAAGAAATTATGAAAAAAACATTACAATGACACAGATTCCACATGTTAGATGATAACAATGTCAATGGGATGGCAGTGTCATGTTTTATTACTAGGTCACTGTGGCCTACTTTTCATGGTTTACTGCACATAACAATAAATCCTTGTCCAGACAATATTTTGCATACATATGCTTACAGGACCATCAAAACTCACATGTAGGAACAACTTTGGATGGCGGTGTTCTGCGTTCTATTACTAAGTCACTGTGACTTTCCAGTCTACTGCACATAACAGTAAATCCTTATCTGGACCATATCTTGCTTACAGATGCATACAGGACCATCAAACCTCACATATAGGAGCAATTTGGGATGGCTGTGTGTCGCGTTCTATTACTATTAGTAACTATATCAATGTGACCAATTTTTCACGGTCTACTGCACATAACAGTAAATCCTTGTCTAAATCATATTTTGCATACAGATGCATACAGGACCATCAAACTACATGTACGAACAACTTGGGATGGTTCATCCATCCCATTGCAAAAATTTCACTTAATTAATCATACCTGTAACTTATACATTAATATAGATTTGATTTTCCACCAAACTCCTGAAGGACGTATCATGTACCTCACCGGTACTCTTGTTTATGGAATATTCTCCAAGAGGGTTCAAAGGATGCGACATAATCTTAACAGTATCATGAAATGCTTTATGGTAATTATATAATGCAACTGTGATGACATCATATTAATTACGTCACATACTTTGGAGGCTTCCACCCCACTTGAAGAGTCTTGCAGAAAAAAAGTAAAATGGTAGATGGGGAGAAATTACATGCTTTATGTTCTAGGAGATGTCATCAAAGTAAATATAGGCAACATGGTTACAATTTGATATGTGGAATCTGTCTTTTTTTATTATCCCTTTCTATTATAGGTTATATTATGGTATGGCATTATCCCTCCGTACATATGTACATCTGTTACTTATTCTTGTCCTGACCATATCTTGCATACAGATATACACAGGACCACCAAACCTCACATGTAGGAACAACTTGGGATGGCAGTGTGTAGCATACTCTGACTAGGTCATTGTGACCTGTTTTTGTGGTCTACTGCACATAACAGTAAATCCTTGTCTGGGCCATATCTTGCATACAGGACCATCAAACCTCACATGTAGGAACAACTTGGGATGGTGGTCTGTCAGATACAATTACTAAGTTACTGTCATACAAATAAATCAAATAATTGTTCTATATTCTGAACATCACAGGGAAATTTTGTTTAGCCTTTGAACTGTTCATCCATCCCATTGCAAACATTTCACATAATTAGAATTGAATCATACCTGTGATATATTCATTAATATCTATGGTTTTCCATCAAACTCCTGATGGGTGTATCATGTACAACACCAGTACTCTTGTTCATGATTTTTGTCTGGACAAAATGAGGAAAATATATTGGTAATAGTTACGAATTAAAGGTAGAATATTAATTTATTGTAGTTGTTAACAATGTGGTTCTTACTTTAACCCTTACCCTGATTATATACTCACAGAAAAAAGTTACTGTGCACCCAATAAAATGACCAGTCTCAAATAAACTGCAAAGTATGTAAATTGCAGAAATTTTACAGGCTCGAATTGATTGACATACATGTAGTTCATTTTGACAGGCACAATTTATTTCCATGCCTGATAATAGGGTTGCAAATAAATAGCTAAATAGCATTTTTACATGATTGCAGTTATAGAAATAAATAAAAACATTTACTAGTCCGCTGGACAAATACATCTAGAAATCTGTTTGTCCTCCAGTATTTTCACTTGTCCAAATAAATGGTTTGTTTTATTCAAGCACCAGGATGATGCTTGTGATTGCTCAAAATAAAACTGCACCGAAATTATTTACTTGTCCACTGGACAACCACTGAGGCACATTTTGCTTGTCCAAATAGATTTTCACTTGTCGGGACAAACGGACAAGTGCTTATTTCGAATACTGCATTGTGGGTAGAATGATGGAAATATATATGGTGAAACGTTTCAGGCAAACACATTCTGCCCGATTATCTAAATAATTTTGGACCAAATTTGAAGATTTGCTCCAGCCAGGGATGGGGGTCATCTTGAGGAAAATGGAAATAAAAGAACAGAACAATGTTATCTCACATTAGGGGATCACTTTTGAAAATCTTTCTTCTTTTACAGCTATGTTGGAATCTGTATTAAAATAGTATAATTTGTACTTTGATCGGTTTATTCACCAAGACAAGTGACCTCGAGTTACCCACTTGAACGACAAACCAATATCCACACATTATATATCTACCATATTTTTGTTTCTAAATTTAACTTCATAAAAGATGAGTGGACTTACACATTATATGATGATACCAATTGTTTGTGCGAGATGTTAAGGGGTTGGCCTGTCCAGAGTTGGCTGTAGGGGACATGGGGCCATAGCGGATACATTATCAAACATTATTGGGGAGGGTGGGGAAGGTATTTAAATATTTTTACTAAAGAGTACTACACAAATTTGTTGGTGATTATACCATCAGAAATAAGTTTCATGCAGCTACTCTATGGGGTAGTGGGAGGGAACATTTCAAGTTAAGGTGTAGTAGTGAAATTTTGTAGATGATAATACCATCATAAATAAATGTTATGCAACTGCATGTCAAGATATTGTATTACGTCAAGATATTGTATTACGTCTAAGGCAGAAATAGCATTGTTGATCATACCTGAAATAAGAAGTGGGTCAGTAGATTGAATTGTTTACTTGGTACAATACTAGTATGTATGAATCTGTGAAGCTTTTAATTTCAGGCTACTATAATATATAGTGATTTCCCTAGAAATTAGGCAAGGCATGGTAGACCAAACACTTTCGGAGCATTTTCACCATTTTCGGGGAACATGTTTTTTTATTAAAAGTACAAAAAAATTTAATTGAAATAAACATTAATGTAATATATGTCCTTGCTTTAATAAATGAATGGCAAATGATATAAAAGGCATATTTTATTAATTAATAATACCTTTTTTCGGTGTTTTATAAAGGCAATTTTGCAATTAATTGATGAAAAAGACTTGTTTAATGTCGGGGCAGCATGGTACTGATTAAGGCAAGATGGTGTTAGACTATTTAGGCATGGTGCTGCACCATGCTAAAACAAGCTAGGAAAAACTAATATGATGCTGGTCTACGACAATTTAGATGAATGTAAATGTTTTCTAACCCTGGTCAGGCTAGCTCAAATTTATAGTGTTGTGGAAATTAAAAACTCTACAGCAATCTACATGGCAATGCCAGTTGCATTTGATCTCCACCCCTTTTCTGTCCTTTTCACTGTAATTGTCACATAGTTGATGATTATTGTGTTTTTTTGCATTCTTTCTTTCTTTATTATTAATACTTGATTTAAAATACCCTAAAACACCCTAAGGTCATCCGTAACATTAGGAAAAAATTTGTAGCCTGTATCTGAGGCCCCCAAAAGACAAAATTGTGTTATATTCATGATAACACATTTATTTTGAGGCCCAATTGATGAATAAAAAGGACAGGTCTTGAAAATGTGACATAAATCAAAAGCACTGCTCCTCCCTTCCCCTAGTGTGGTATATATTAAAATACTAAATGTTGACCCCCATCCTCTTGCATACAATGCTTAGATGACAATAATTGGCTACTCTAAATTTCCAGGCAAATCCCCCACCCATCCGTGGTACTTGTTTTTCCAGTTGTTCTCTGACTGAACTGTTGTAGTATCCCTTCATACAACAGTTGTTAAGCATGTTTGTTGGGTACAGCTTCCACAAGCACCTTTCACCCAGCCTCTTGGTTGCAACCGACCTGAGAAATTCAGAGAATGGCCAGAAATGTATTGCATATACAGATATTTATATTGGAAGCAAGAATATGTAGCCTAAGAAACATTTAAGTTTTATTTTAAAGAGATTAGACTAGCTGACAACTTGATAATATGGCTACAAACTGAGGATGGTCCCTTTAATATAAACTCACGAGGGTTTATTATGCACAGTCAGAGGTACTTGTTGAAAGCAAACATATTAAGTACCCGCCTCGGACTATGGACGGTCAACAGCAAAAAAACCCACCAAGGAAGAATCAGAAATAATTAAAATGGTGAATGAAACAAGAAGTGTAAATAAATAAATACATTTTTTGTTTTTAGACTTCATAAAACCAGATATTTCAATGAAGTATTTAACTGATCAATATAATTGATAGTGAAGAGGAAATAAATTAATTAATTAAACAAATTAATTAATTAATTATAATGTGGATAGATATGTAGCATTAATTAGTAGTTATATGACTTTTTTTTTTAATGAAACGAAAAAGGAAAAATTGTGATTAAAGTCCATGTGAGGTAACATGATTTCATTTTAGGGGACGGTCATATTTGATTAAAATTTAAATATTTAATACAGGTGGAGAATAAAACATCACTGAAAATCTGTGAATAGTTAACTATAATCCTAATTGTTGAAAGTAGTAAACACATTCCAGTTCTGGATTAGTGGAAACTATTATGGCAGTACTGTTCTATTAGTGGAGTTGAAGAGGTTAACAGTTTTTTTGATAGTCCATCCAGAAGTTTACTTATGTTGAGACAGTGTGCGATTCTGGTTTCAAAAATTAAAGTGCCATAGTCACTCCCTGTTTGCAAATCTTGTGAGCCCGCCACCAACCTAGCGAGCCCTACCATTCGACTCCAGTAGAAAAGTAGATACACTAAATGTTTTGCATGAAACCACGGAAAATATCGCTATTCAAGACACTGGTTTGCCAGGATTTTGAGACATATGTTGACTGTCAATGTCATTTGTGCAAATAATTTTTACAAGCCATGCAGGCTCATATGGTAGCCAAGTAAGAGAGTCCTACGTGATTTTTGTGAGCCTCAGGCTTGTGGACTCTTCTTAAAAGGCACACTGTGAGATATATCAAAATGTTCATCTTGGGGTCAGAATTCAGGTAATCAATGTTGACATTGTGGCAAAATTAATGTAGCCTAAGAAATTTTGGGTAGAAAATGGTTTGTTTTTTGCTTGTCAGATACCAACACTTCACTCATTTCCAAAAAATGGTATGACAGACAAACTCATGTAGGATTCTATATTTATCATGTAGGCCTACTGTTGCAGATCAAATTAACTTTCATGGCTATATAGAGGCTATTTCCTGGGGATTTTTATGTCAAACAGTGGCATAAAAATCGTATTCGAAAAAACCACCATGAAATCATAAATTGGTACATCTTTCATAGTTTTTTTTTACTACATTTTGCGTTTTTGTTAATATTTTTTTCTGATCCTGTCAAAAACATGTAATGCCATAATAGTCTAGACGGATTTCTGAAAAAAGGCCTTATTTAAGGCCTTAGGAGCATTTTTGGGTAAAAGTAAAGAACCAAACTTTTTAACATAATTTGGGTATGCTGAATCCAAATTTGTTGGTTCCCAAGCTGGATTTTTAGTCCTTCACCTTCAAAATGGCAAAACAAAAATGGCTGCCATATGGTTACTAAAATAAAATAATGTAATGTTTCAGCATTTGAATGAGTAAAGTTATGATATTATTAGCTATTCCTATCTCTTTTGTATCTTAGAATTGATATTTGATATTTCTGTGATGTTTCATTAAAAAGTTCAAGATGGCCACCATATTTTTTACTAAACCCCAAAATGTAACAGTTAAGCTTTTAATTGAGGTACCTTTGCTACACTGGTGATTATTTTATGTCAGAGAATTGTTATTTTGATATTTCTGTGATCTTTTCAATTAGTAAGAGTACGAAAATTCCAAGATGCGGCTAAACAAAATGTCTTAAACGATAATGTGTAGGAATAGTATTGGGTAAAAGTGGATAACACGGCTTTTTAAGACAATTTGAACATTCTGATTCCAAAAATCATGCTTACTAAGCTGAATTTTCAGTTCTTGACATTCTAAATCTCCCTCACCACCACCCAAAAATCAAAATGGCCACCAAATGACAAACATGTAATGGCAAGTTTACATTATAATTTCAGAAGCTTGTTGGCAAACTTTGTAGAAAAAAAAATTCAGCAAAAAATGTGAATTTCTCCTTTTGGTGGCAGTGTATGGAAATGGTCTCTATTCTGTTACTGTTCACTCGAGCATAATGGCATTTGGGACCTACACATCCACTCCTTTAGTCTCATGTTGCCATACTTCATGCATTATGATTATTACAACTATGCAATATGGGGTCCTATTTATCTGGCAGCAATGCATCAGCTTCCTTCAGATGTGCTCTCAGCTTTCAAAGATGGCAATTTTGTTGTCAAGCGTGCTGCCTATAGATTTAATCAGGTGGACCCCGATCAAACACGGGAATGGCTGAATTGCACTGGCAAGAAAGGTGGTGGAGTTGTTGGTATCACAAAGACAGCATCAGCTCTGTGTAGGTGGACCCTTTCTTACAACATGCGATCTCAAATAGCAACTGAAACATATTCAATGTACGAATTATGTCCTGGTCACACTCTTCATCAGAATGAGGGTACACAGCAAGACAAAAACGGGACAACGAAGATGAGGAATTATTGGTCGATACATCCCAAAGATTCAGTGTGTTTTCCTATGATGCACAGTCTGCTTCACTCCAAATTATTGTGACGAAGGATGTAGCAACTGAAGCTATCAAGAAGTCATTACTTGGTGCCAAACAGTTCGGTCAAAAACAACGACACATTTGTACAAGAGCGATTAATTGTGACTGAGCCACGATGCAAGCCAGTCGTCGTCATTCATCATCCACTGCTTAAAAATAATGCATCTACATTTGCATCGCTGTATACTGTAGTCAAGGACAGCAAAGAAAAATACAAAAAGACTTTTTGAAAGCAGACAAATATCCTTCACCGAACTGTTGATACGCCCACTATACTGAACCATCAGATTATACCAGTACCTCTAACACTTGCTGAAATGAATGACACACTTTGCACTGGATACAAGTCAGTACTGGCTGATATATTAACAGAATGTATTGAATGCCCTTAAACAATTAATCTTCAAGATAAAGCATCATGCCTTATTATAGATGGGCAAGCACTAGTTGTTGGAATTGGAAAACCTTCTAATACAGTCACTTTTGGTGACCTAGAAAACACATTTATCCGGGCAGTACTGCAAAGTGGTACCAGTTATCAAAGAGTGGATGTCATTTTTTAATAGATATTTGGAAGAGTCTATCAAGTCCAACACTAGAGTACAATGCAAAAAGAAAGCTCAGCCAATCAGACGTGTTGTAGAAGACCGTGATGTACCCCTACCAAAAACACTGGTCAAATTTCATGGCTATACAAGAGAACAAGGCCGATCTTTTCAAATTCTTGTCTGATGAGCTGCTTGCTAATGCACTGCATCATACAGAAATTGTTGTTGCTAGCGGATTTGCAGATGGACAATAAGTTCAATCGTCAAACATCTCAACCGATTTAGCTTCCCTGAGGGCTGCACACGAAGAGGCCGATACTAGGTTGATGTTGCATGCTATCCAGAACCGATTCAATATGGTTGTTGTATCATCAAGAGATACGGATGTCCTTGTGCTGCTGGTTTCCCATTTTCCTCGTGTACAGTGCAGGAGCCTCTGGATGATGTCAGGCACATCGAAAAAGTATTAAACAACTTGCTAACAAATTCAGCAACAACACTGCTTCCTTTTCATGCACTTACTGGATGTGACACGACTTCTTACATATCAAATCACACGAAGCGGTCATCATGGAAGGTCTTCAAAGTGGACCATCACTTACTCAGTGGCTTAGGAGTAGGTGAACTCACAGATGCCATCAGAAAATCAACAGAGAAATTTGTGTGCAGAATATACTAGAGCACATTGATTTTTTATCTTACCATCGGCTTTTGGACGACAAACATATGGTCATGCTGACACTGTTTTTTTTAGAGGAAACCCGATGTCACCACATAGGCTACTCTTTTATGACAGGCAGCAAGGGATCTTTTATTTGCACTTCCCACAGGCAGGATAGCACAAACCATGGCCTTTGTTGAACCAGTTATGGATCACTGGTCGGTGCAAGTGGTTTACACCTACCCATTGAGCCTTGCGGAGCACTCACTCAGGGTTTGGAGTCGATATCTGGAATAAAAATCCCATGCCTCGACTGGGATCCGAACCCAGTACCTACCGGCCTGTAGACCGATGGCCTAACCATGATGCCACCGAGGCCAGTGTGTTGCAATGTAGGACCCTCCGATGCAAATGCAGAAAATCTGGATTAATTTGTACAACACTGTGTGGCTGCAAAAGTTACAGTGAATATAAATTGCAGTGACACATAAATGGATATGCCAAATACCGAACTTTTTCAATGATCATTTGAGTGATGGGACAGAAAGATATCCTTGCTTTGTAAGTGACATTTCTATATGGCATTAATTATGCATGAGCCATGTGGACCAAAGGTACTTTAAATAGCAGCTTAAATGTTACATTTTGGGGTTTAGTAAAAATATGGTGGCCATCTTGAAATTTTCAATGAAACATCACATAGATATGAAATATCATTTCTAGGACACAAAAGAGATAGGAATAGCTAATAATATCATAACTACTCATTCAAATATTACATTATTTTAATTTAGGAAACATATGGCGGCCATTTTTGTTTTGCCATTTTTATTTTTTTTGGTGATATAGATTTAGTAGGTCAAGGACTTAAAATTCAGCTTTCTTAGAAACCCATATTTCCCACTTTTAATTAACAATGCTCCTAAAAGTTACTTTTTCGGAAATTTTATCTGGCGGCCATCTTGGAATTTTCATAATGTTACTAATTAAAACATTACAGAAATATCTAATATTAATTAGATGACACAAAATAGCCACCAATGTAGCAAAAGTACCTGTATTAAAAGCCCAGATGTTATATTTTCAGGTTTAGTAGACAAATGGTGGCATCTTGAAACTATTGATAAAACATCAAAGTAATATCAAATATCATTTTTTTGACCTAAATTACTTAGGAATAGCCACCAATATCATAAATATACTTATTTATAAGCCAAAATATTACATTATTTTACTTTAGTAACCATATGGCTGCCATTTTTGTTTTGCCATTTTGAAGGTGAAAGACTCAAAATCCAGCTTGGGAACCAACAAATTTTGATTCAGCATATCCAGATTATGTTAAAAAGTTTGGTTCTTTACTTTTACCCAAAAATGCTCCTTAGGGTCACATTTTGAGATTTCTCGTCTAGACTATAATATATTTCTTCTGGTTGAATTAACTTTTGTTGAAAATTTACTTGAACATGGAATTTTAATAAAATACAAATAAAAAGTGTCTTTAATTATTATATTAATAATTACTTAATAATACTGCTATGCAAACATACCTGACAAAACGATCATCCCAAAAAACCAAACCCACCAAACAAAACAAATCGAACGGCAAGTTTAAAAACTTACACTCAACGACAGGACATTGTATATCCATTTTTTTATAGGTACAGTTGTTTTTATTACGGTAAGTTTTTTTATTTTTCAAATACGACAAGATGCGTTTGTAATCATCAAACTTTAAACTCTAACTTTAAACTCGTAATAATTTACAAGGGAGATATCTGAATCATGAATTTTCACAAAAATATAAATATGATTTCTATATTTTCACTGGAACTAAAATACAGTGAAAATATGACTTTTCACCGAATATCACTTTTAAGGTTTCTGTTGATCTATATATTTCATTGCTATGTATAAAGAGGATTTGTCACAAGTGTTTTTTAATGTGTTAAATATCAACCTTGTTTATTGGTATGTTAATCAGTATTTGTCGAGGCTCTGCTGAGACAAATGCCGATTAACTAGACGAGGTTGATATTTTAAATATTAAAAAATACGAGTAGCAAATTCTATTTATCCTATAAGACTTCTAAAATAACATTTTAATTATTTTTTTAAAGTAAATCACAGTACTTACTAAAGTTGCCGTCATCGGTAATATGACATTTTTATTACCTTTGAATTTAGGAGATAAACAAATTTGTTGGGCCTGGTAGGGGACATCTATTGTTTTAGTAGTAGTACTGTCAGATTGCTTGTTTTAGCAAGATTTCATGACATCATTTCTAAACATTGTTTCAATAAATGTGATCCATGATACATGCAAAAAGCTTGCACATATCAGGTTTTCATGCATATAATATGAAAACCCGGATGTGTATTCAGCTAGGATTTACTACATCAGTTGACAGTTTGAAATATTAGGCAAGTGCTAAATCACTAGCCTTGTAAGCTCCAAGTCCAAGTGAGTGCTTAGTGTATGTTTGACGTTTACGAAACTGATGGGACCGAAATGTAAATGATCTCAACTTATATCATATGTAATAATAATGATGGTAACTTCAGGAGCTATCAAATAGTATACTGAGGCTGGCTGGGATTAAATCGGCTTCTGTTTTTAAAAAGAACCGGCAAAGGGTGCTCTGTTACCTTATTTTAACTAAACGCTCCTGAGATGAAATTAAAGTGTGCTTGGGCACTCACGTGCAATCACACAATTTCCGATGTGAAGCACTGGTGCATGTTACATGTAGTTTATAACCATTCTGGGCAATAATTAATTTTAATTAAATATACTCTTCAAAAGAAGAAACGCAAAACCACATTGTCGTAACATTTGGAGAATTGATTTAATTATTGAATGGTGAGTCCGATAATTACCAAATGTTGCAGGATTGTTCACAATTCACTCTAGTCCATTGTGAGTAAGTGATAGGACACACCACCAAGGTCAAGGTCATCTGGAGTCAATACCGGGTGTGGCCTCCGCGTGTGTTGATAACTGCCTGGCACCGCCTGCCCATTGAAGCAACCAGAGTACGGATGACGTCCCGGGGGATAGTGGCCCACTCGGCCTTCAAGGCTGCTGCCAGCTCGGGCAGGGTCTGGG
The DNA here is from genome assembly GCF_016097555.1 of Gigantopelta aegis. NCBI lineage: Eukaryota > Metazoa > Mollusca > Gastropoda > Neomphalida > Peltospiridae > Gigantopelta > Gigantopelta aegis. The sequence goes on along the minus strand of NC_054704.1, from coordinate 9,160,544 downwards.
GCTGTGGTTGTCGCTGTCGGAGGCGTCGGTCCAACTCGTCCCATAGATGCTCAATTGGGTTCAAATCCGGTGATATCGATGGCCAAGGAAGGACATTAATGTTGTTGTTCTGTAGGAAAGCCGTTGTGAGACGTGCTGTGTGAGGCCTGGCGTTGTCATGTTGGAACACTGCGTTGGCGTTGGCCATAACTGGAACGATGTGTGGCCGGAGGATCTGGTCAATGTAGCCCTGTGCATTCAGGTTGCCCTGCACGTGGACCAGGTCAGTTCTGCCAGTGTGTGAGATGGCTGCCCACACCATGACACTACCCCCGCCGAATCTGTCCACTTCCTGCACGCAGTTTGCCGCATAACGTTCACCACGATGCCTATACACACGACATCTTCCATCATGACGTCGGAGCAGAAATCGGGACTCGTCACTGAACCACACCTGTCTCCATCGCAGTTGAGGCCATTGTCGATGAATCTGGCACCACTGCAGTCGGAGTCGACGGTGTTGTGGTGTTAAGATGACACCTCGAACTGGACGTCTGGCACGAATTCCTACCTCACGTAGGCGGTTCCGTACGGTCTGGTCGGATATCCTGCACAAACCTGGTATTGCTGCGGCTGTGGAGGTGGCAGTAGTCAATCGTTCCCGAAGGTGGCGTACCCGGATGTAGCGGTCCTGCCCGGGGGTAGTGACCCGTGGTCGACCGGATCTAGGGAGGTCACGTGTTGATCCATGTTGCTGGTAACGGTCCCACAGTCTAGAGATGGTGCTTGGGGACACGTGGAATGCCCTGGCAACGGCCGTTCTGGATTCGCCTGCGTCTAGTCGGCCGATGGCATTGTTTCTCTGCGGTTCACTGAGACGTGGCATGTCCTGGATTGTCAACTGTCGGCCAGATACAGAGGCCAGGCAAGCGAACACCCTGCACTTTTATACTGTCGGTGTTCATGTTGCACGTGCAGACAACGCACGTGCAGTGGTGACATGGTTTGCACGTGGCTGCGTTTTTGCGAATATTCACATTTTGGAACTTTATTGTACAGTAGCTGCGTTTTATCGAATGTAACCGTGGGAATGTGTTTGGGACATGCAATGACCTTATATTCACAAAGCATGAACCGGTAGGAAACATAAAATCGGAGTTATAACCCATTTGTACCCTTTTGCGTTTCTTTTTTTGAAGAGTATATATACATCTTTGTAATTTTATTACATACCTATTAAATTCTACTATAGTGATAAAAACATTTTCAAGCTGTATGATAAATTTGTCTTGTATCACACATGTGTGCGATATGGACCGGAACTTTTAAATGAAGAATTCCCTTTTTATTTTTACTGGAGTTGGCGCCTTTTTGTTACTGATGTCATATATGATTTACAAATTATGTCACATCATATTTGAAACATTACAGAAGGCTGCCGTAGAGTACGATTCTTAACGTTAAGTAAATCCATGAAAGGAGTATTGATCATACTAGATTTAAGAAAGTGTTGTTATGACGTTAAATTAAAAACCATTTTTGTAAAAAAAAATAGAAGAAGTCTCGTGGTATATATTGTTGCCCAAAATAAATTTGTGCAATAAATAGGAAATGAAAACAACGTATGTGAAGTTCTGTATATTTACCCACCATCAAAAAAGCAATGTGGAAATATTTCCCCCTGCTTTACATTAATTTTGCAGATGGAATTTGATCTGACAAATAGAAGATCTCAATGTTTAAGGAGACGGCTTGTGAATTTAAAAAAAAGTACTTAAAAATAATTAATTAAAATGCATAGTTTAATGAACGCTTAGTATGGTAGTATCTAAAATGGCTCCTCAGTTGAAAGTTTGTTTTGTTTAACGACACCACTAGAGCACATTGATTTATTAATAATCGGCTATTGGATTTGGATGTCAAACATTTGGTAATTTTGACATATACATGTAGTCTTATAGAGAGAAAACCCGCAACATTTTTCCATTAGTAGTAAGATCTTTTATATGCACCTTCCCACAGACAGGATAGTACATACCATGGCCTTTGATATACCAGTCATAGTGCACTGACTAGAACAAGAAATAGCCTAATGGGCCCACCAGCGGGGTCTAAGCAGTTAATGATTCCCATAAATTGTTTTCACATCAAGGTCTGAAGCAGATTTGCAAAAAACTACCTTTGATTGTTAATTAAAATTTCTTTAAATTGGTCTTGTTAGTCAGGGATTTTTCCAGAGGGTAATTATTATTTTTTTTTTTTTAATTTTAAAAAGTTGTTTAAATGTTCCTGTTTGACTTTAAACATAGTTTATTACAAACACACAAAGAGTGTTACATCAGAGTATTTATTGTACTTTATATATACATTGTGAAATGCTTTTTTAAATGACCATAACTTCAGCTCGAGTGCCGCCCATCGAAGGTGTACCCTAGAATAAACCTCTGATGGAAACCATGTTGGTGGTAAGAACAAAAAGTGTTCTTGCATTTTTTATCTTTCCAGCACAGTCTTTTAATTAACCGTGGATTCATAAACCTATTAATAAAAAATGACTGGCCTTAACACATTTAACATTACCCAAAATTTGTCATGTTTTTCCACCACTAACTTCAACTAATTTTATTTGGCAGATCCAGAATTACACAGAATATACTGTTGGCACCTCTTGAGTATAACCTTGGAATAGTCGTAACAGTAACAGATAAATGATTACTTCCAGTTCAACTTGACACTGTGTCATGGTTGTATGACCAGCCTTAATTCAGTGCACTGGTTCTATTTTTAGCCTGCTATTACCAAGCACTGTACATTTAATTGCCATGAATATATTCAATGGACAATTACAGTCCCCTCCCCCTTTCTTGGAAATATTAAATGTTTTATATGTGTACCTGTCACCATGGTTACAGTAACTATATATCTATAATGGTGTAATGTGCACGTGTATAATGATTGTGGAGTGTGTGTATTCATTTATAAGTGTGGACCATGCTCCACTGAAGTGATAGTACAGCCCATATTTGCATATCAATCATACACAGATACTTGTTCATGCACTGTAAAGCACACTGGACATGTAAACAGACATGTTGTAGGTTATACACAAACTGTCGTGTAACTAAAAGCCATGTTGTAGTGTGTACACCAAAACTTGTGCGGGATGGCGAACAACATTAAAGTGTTTAGCGGCACCTCGCATCCTGCCATGGCTAAACGAATGTGTGATCTCCTTGGACTGGAACTGGGCAATGTGACCACTAAGAAATTTAGTAATGGAGAGTTGTGGTAAGTCGCAGCTGTCATTTTATACCAGTGAACACACTGCATTCCTCGTTGATTGATATTAGTTGTCAGTGTGTTCCCTTAAATAAAAATTATTTATTATTTAATTTTTAAAGTTTGCTTGCCTGCTTTGTGCTTCTGTCAGTTTTACCTGTGTCATTTTCTCCAGATTGTTATGCAGGTAGGTCTATTGCTTACACAAAATTGGGTCACAAGGTCTTGTTTACCTGCAATTAAGTCATAGGCTTTGAGAATTGATTAACTGAATGCAGTTGATCAATATTACCTGTAGGCATATGAGTTTTCTGCTTTTAATTAGATGACAGCTTTTTTTTGGGTGTAAAATGATTTTCACAAAGTAGATTGGATTTGGTCTGAAATGTTGAAAAATGACCTTTATTGTCCCCTACCAATCCTTCTGTCTGTCTGTTGCACATGTAGTTTTCTGGGTGTCTTTTTTTTCTAATGTCTTGAGATATTGAGATGAAATTTTGTGTATAGCTTTATCATGTATTGTTACAGATCAAGTTTGATTTTCATGATTTACCCATTTTTATCATGTATTGTTACAGATCAAGTTTGATTTTCATAATGATTTACCCATTTTTGACAGTTATGGCCCTTGAACTTAGGAGGTTTGAAAATTTGTTTTCCAGTCTTTTTTTTACACTATGTTTTAATTTAACTATTGGAATTTTATCTTAATGTTTTCTATCACTTCTTTTTTGCATATATAATACCACAGTTTGACACCCATTAGCCGTGCTGAGGTGTCATTAAACATTCATTCATTCATTCATTCATTCCAGTCTGTTTTACGATGTTTGAAGATATTGAGATGAAATTTTTTATACCGTACAGCTTATGTACTGTTACAGAATCAGAGATCAAATTTAACTTTTGTGGCGATTTACTCATTTTTCATAGATATGACCCTTGAATTTAGGAGATACAAAAATGTGTTTGTCCTGGTAGGGGACGTGCATATATTGCTTCAGCAGTACTCTCAGAATGCTGGTTTAGCTATAGTTCACAGGTTTCAGCTTTTTATATGATCATTTCAGCTTTTATTTTTAAATGGGTATCACCTACCTAATATTATATATATGTAAAATAAATACACATATACATATATGTGTAAGATTTTCACTCACCCTGTCAGTAAATTATTCCTTTGTTTTATTTTTACCTTTTGTTTATTTTTTAAAAACTAAACATGACATGTACATGTATTTTTTTAAGTCCGTTCTCCCATAAAGTTATTTAATGGAAGTGACTGATGAGATATGTATGCAGTAATAAAAATGTCTGCTGTTTTCACAAGAATGCATGTGAATTCTTCTGTAAGAAATCTGAAATTTAGCAGTTATATTAATAGAGTTGTACTCAAAATAATAAAAGTATACAAAATATTTCTACGATTGAACTTACATATTAAATATATTTTCTTGTTTAGAATATCAGTGTCTGTATAATTCAATGTGTTCCTGGTCATCTTAATATTTGTCAGAAGCCCAAACTGGATTTACCTTCAAATAATTTTGTACGTACGAAAAAAAACTTTTGTTAAGAAATAAAATGAAATTGAACCTAGTACAAATATTAAAACGATCAGAAACACGTTTAATATACAACCACTAATATTTTATGCAGAAAAATATATTTGATTACAATCGTTAAAAAGTCTCTGTTAGTCGATAACATCTTTAAAAATGCAGCAAACTCAGGAATATCCCTTTAATAAAGTGTGTCATTCTTCAGTCTGAGTTATACATCAAAGAAAGAAATATTTTATTTAACGACGCACTCAACACATTTTATTTACGGTTATATGGTGTCAGACATATGGTTAAGGACCACACAGATTGAGAGAAGAAACCCGCTGTCGCCACTGCATGGGCTACTCTTTTTGATTAGCAGCAAGGGATCTTATATGCACCATCCCACAGATGGGAGTTATACAATCAAGTTAATTCATGCATAAAGCATGTAACAGTATTTATCAGTTCACTTTGACCTCCGATCTCTGTGTGTAGGTCTCTGTGAATTCTACATTTGTCTGTGTAATCAACTTCCTGTGTTGACTACATGTGTTTTTGCTGTATTTTATGTGTCAGCTTCTCCAAGTACTCTACACATTCCACTGAAACCTCAACTCTGCTTTTATAAACTGCTTTATTAGTATCATTATATTATACAATTTGTTGGGTTTTTTTTTTTTTTTTTACTATTATTCAGTTTCTTAAACATATAGCTTTTATTTGCTGATGACAATTTTAGATATTATCTCAACAATTATATTTTTTAACTATAAAATTGGATGACACCAAGAAAAGTTTAACCTCTCCCCCCCCACACACACACATATAATATAACATCCAACAAATGTGAATATAACTTGTTGACGTTTAGTCATGTTCTGTCGGTGTTAACTAAGAGGACAAGAAAAGCTTTACGAGTTACACAGATTGGTGTAGCCTGCAGGGATGTCATACTTTATAAACCACAGATATCATATAACGTCCAACAAATGTGAATATAACTTATTGACGTTTAGTCATGTTCTGTCGGTGTTAACTAAGAGGATAAGAAAAGCTTTACAAGTTACACAGATTGGTGTAGCCTGCAGGGATGTCACACTTTATAAACCACAGATATCATTTATTTTCAAGTCTTCACAGACAATGTTTTTTCTTTCCGCCCCTACTGCTTCCAGCACTAACAGTTATACACATTGCATTCAGTAGATCTGTAACCAATTACTTTTGTTAAACAACATCCTACTTTGAAGGATAATTTTTGCCAGGTATGGAATCACATTGAATTAGTGTATGTTGATAACCATCTTGTAAGTGTTTAACTCTCATTCCCAGGCAGTAAATGCTTTGACAATAGGGGCTGTTTGAGAAACGTTGGTGGCTATATTTACTGAAAGCAGAGGTTTACAGGTAGGGTCTCCACAAGTACTCCGGCACAGGCAGAGTCTAGCAAGACTAGTCTATTCACAGGACTCTCGCATCCTTGCAAGGGAGAGCATTCTCATTTTTTAAATTTATTTTTAGGGAATGTGTGGAATGCAATGCAAAGGCATGATTTGGCATCCATGTTCAGCACTGGAATTAAGATGCATAATGCTGTTTTATTTCATTCCTTAGTCTCATTATCATGTTTTGTGTTGGGTACTCTGGTCCAGGTCGAGTTTGACCCTCGAGTACCGTACACGAGTCCAATATATTTTGGACTCGTGGAGGTCCTAGCTACTGTCTGCTTTTTACTGATGAACACACTCCATTCCTGGTTGATTGATATTATACGTAGTTGGTTGTTAGTGTGTTATGTTGGTGAAGATAAAGCAAGGAATTCACATCCTTAAAGGCATATTGTCACAGACCACTGACCTATTTAATGGACTAACAAAGTATTACCTGAGCAAATATAATTTGATTTGTCCCTAAATGTACTTTATTCAGCCATTTTCATAACCATCATACTCCATTTATTAAAGACATTTTGTAAAAATAATTGAATTATGGCAATGGTCCAATTCAAAAAATAAAATTGCTGGGAGGGATGACATGGATTTCACTCCACCATGGTTCATTTATGGTGATGTGATAGCTAGATTTGGTTTCCAACAATTAATGTCATTTTTATTTATTATTCATTTTTAGAGAAATGATGTGCTTAAATCTGTGACAGTATGCCTTTAAGTTTCAGAACCAACCTGATTGTACACATAACAAAGCTGGATATAATTTAATTCTCTTTTATTATTTCTGTTTTGAATGACGGTGTACACTGGTTTGTAATGCTCATTTAATAAACATCCGTAGAACTGCAGCATTGTAATTTGGCAATCCAAACGTAACATATTGGGTTTAAAATGAAAAACTTATGACTTACTCTTGACTGACTGTCTTTCTGTTGGTCAATCATAACCCTTATGGGTTGTATTAATAGATAATGTGGGCTAAGAAACCGTGTGTAGATGGACCTTTAGTTTAACATGGCAGTTATTAGTGATGTTTCATTGATCAGTTACATGTATAACCGGAAATTGATCAGTTGAGCTTTACTGATGTTATGATTGATTATAAAAGTCCATAATCGATCGTACGTGAAAATGTTAATTGTAATAATTTATTGTTCCTCCAATTTAGATGATGGAATTGATGAAAATATATTGGAGTTAGTGTTCATTTTTATGTGTACATATAGAAAAAAAACAATTATTAAAGGGAAACACCCAAGTTTTTAAACACTAAGGCATATTTTTTACTATTATAGTCGTAATTGAAATGATACTTTTCTTAGATTTTATGGTTTAGTGGATCAATTTCCATACATTCAAAGTGGTTTCGGTCATCCTGGTGTTTCTAATATCACAAAATACATTTCTCATATTTTTTAAAAACGCACTCGCATCTAAGAAGTAACAGTCGAGTTTTAGTCTATTTTAAGAGGGTATTTCACCATTTCAAAGTCACTTGTAACTTCATTTGTAACTTTATCCAAATGTGTTACATGTTTGTAGATTAACTAAACTTAGTGTTAATTTTCACATGTTGAAACTAGGGTCTGTCCTTTTGAAGTTAAAATGAGTGATTTGTAGGGTCAGTCGCGGTGAACACGACAAAAGGGCATTCTCATTATGCGATCAATCGCACTGACTTGTTGCATGAGTCGAATCAAATGAGTGATTTGTAGGGTCAGTCGAGGTGAACACGACAAAAGGGCATTCTCATTATGCGATCAGTCGCACTGACTTGTTGCATGAGTCAAATCAAATGAGTGATTTGTAGGGTCAGTCGAGGTGAACACGACAAAAGGGCATTCTCATTATGCGATCAGTCACACTGACTTGTTGCATGAGTCAAATCAAATGTACCTGTGTTTATTAAAATAACTGAAAACAAGTATGTGTCCATCAGTAACTACATGTATTAGTATAAATCAATGTGATGACAGCTGTTATACTGGTAACTGATATACTGACAGTGTGGCCACTAAGTTACCGTGTTGTCCGCTATGTTACTAAAGTGTCACAAATTTGAAGTACAGCCAATATTCTAGCGCTACACTTTAAATAGGTAAACTATTATTCAGTATACACATGTATGTAAGAGACATATGAATAGTAACATTTTAGCAATAACCTTATCTAGTGATGACATTTCTACCTGTTTGTCTAAGAGGTCTACTAAGTTACTCTGTTACATAGTAGACAGTTAAGATTTTCTTAAATGTCTCATCCTATGACCTTGCTAGTACCACTCAGGCTTTTGTTTTAGGTTTTGGTATACTTAACATACTTTGTGGTATAATGGTCAAACTCATTCAATATATTGGTGGATTACTACATTGGTAACATTGCAGACATAATAAAGGTATTACTGACTCACATTTCCAAAATTGGAAATAGATTAGAAATATGTTACATCTGATCAAAATCATGCGTCTTATTACTGATAGGGATTGCGATGCCATCTGGTGAGTATTTAAAAACATTCCATGTGTATCTTTCAGTGAATGTACTGGTGTAAATTAAAATAATAACATAGTGGACATAATAAATAGGGACACAAAGTAAATCCTAAATAATTTCTATACTTTCAACAACCTGCGTAATTTATAAAATTTATTTCAACACTAGACACTATCCAGAATAAAATGGTTTTGAATGAAAAATAATACTAGTATACATGTATTTGGTTCACACAGCAGTGTATATGTATAGACTTACTGTTCGGGACAGTAACTTAGTGCACAAATTTGGTTTTTGACTATCAGTTTCGGTGAAATATTTATCATTGAAATGATAAATGTTTATGCTCTTGCTAAAGCATCATCCACAATAATTATTTTCATATAAAAGACAAAAGTGAGGTAATTCTTTACCGAATAAATGGATGGGGACAAAATCATCCATTATTTTTTACCTTTTCTGTTGAATGACCCATCTGTTTATACTGTCTATACGAGAATTGTGTTTTTCAGTTGAATGACCCATCTGTTTATACTTTCTATACGAGAATTGTGTTTTTTCAGTTGAATGACCCATCTGTTTATACTGTCTATACGAGAATTGTGTTTTTCAGTTGAATGACCCATCTGTTTATACTTTCTATACAAGAATTGTGTTTTTCAGTTGAATGACCCATCTGTTTATACTGTCTATACGAGAATTGTGTTTTTCAGTGTTGAGGTTGGTGAGTCAGTGCGCGGTGAGGATGTCTACATTGTTCAGTCGGGTTGCTGTGAAGTGAACGACATGTTGATGGAACTGCTCATCATGATAAATGCGTGCAAGATAGCGTCGGCGTGCAGAGTGACCGCGGTCATTCCGTGCTTCCCGTACGCCAGGCAGGATAAGAAGGACAAGGTACATCTATAATGAAAGATTTCTGAGTTTTTCAAATTTCTTGATTTTTAATCATTCTGTACAGACTACAATCTTTCGGTATTTATCCACATTTGTCCAAAAGTTTCCATATTCTGCATCCAAAACTATTTTAGTCAAAGGCTGTGGTATGTGTTTTCCTGTCTGTGGGAAAGTGCATATAAAAGATCCCTTGCTATAATAAAAAAAATGTAGCGGGTTTTCTCTGATGACTACGAATCAGAATGACCAAATGTCTGACATCCAATAGCCGTTGATTATTTAGTCAATGTGCTCCAGTGGTGTCATTAAAAAACAAACCAAAACTATTTATATGGGTTCGGCTGATGTTAAATGCAAACATTCTGGTTTGGGGCTGCCAGTTTAGACCATGGTAAAACCCTAACTCAAGGCCAATCTAGATATCAGAGTGGTTTTTTCATAACCTACTTTTATATCTAAGAACTAAATACTTTATATTAAAATGTCTGAATCAGGACTCTACGTTAACTATGAACATTCACTTGATCAATCTGCCATTTTACTTGTCGCATCTGAAATTAACTTTTCCGACTCAAATCTTTCTGCTGAACAATATTTAAGTTGTTACCCACTAGACAGTAAAACATCTGCAAGATTGAAACAAATCAACGAATAAAAAAAGTTATGGTTTTGTCAATTGATATATTGTAATTTTAAGTTAATTTGTCCAGTAGTGTTAGAACAGTTTATGTCCTGCACTAAAAAACACTTCTCCTAGACAAGAGCAAGCTTTAATGTAAAGCCCTGTTATTAGTCTCTTCCCGGTCCATCTGGATGGGACTATAGCTTTTATCTCTGTCGGTTGATCCATCCATCTGTCTGTCTGTCCCACATATACTTTTCTGGAAATTGTTTCACAATGCCTTAAAATATTACGCTCAAATGTTGTGTTTAGTTTTATTTGTGTAGGGTACATATTAAATTTGACCTTCATTGGATGTGCCCGTATTTGACAGAGTTATGGCTCTTGAACTTAGGAGACATGAAATAATTTATATGTATTGCAAGAATGCTTGTTTGAATGTTTATAGTAGCTGAATACATGTACAAGTTTGATTTGTCACCATCTTTTTGTGTCTGGCCTATGCTTTTTTAAAAAGTTTTTATAAGCTAATTTTATATATGCTGTTGTCAAATGAGTTAACGTACTTTGCAGTAACAATAGAAAAAATAGCAATTAGATACAGAGGTGAATAAAATAGTTGTATTGTCAGTACATACTGCTCAGAATATTTTTCCAAAACTTAGATAAGTATAACCTCAAGTAAGACCGCATTTCAATTACCTTTATTATATAACCTAAATACCATCCTCGCTCTAACCCCTATATAATGACATATTTAAGACCCTGTTATTATTGAAAATGGGGTAAGTGGTATGCCATGAACATCAGTTTAAGTCTTGGGTTTTGTTTTTAATATTTTTTTAATATACTTGTTTCCAGAGTCGCGCTCCAATTTCTGCCAAACTTGTTGCCAACATGTTGTCTACCGCAGGAGCTGACCACATCATCACCATGGACCTCCACGCTTCACAGATCCAGGTAATAAAATCGGGAAAACAGCAGATTCTTGGCCACATGAACCAATCACATCATGGATACTAACTCCAATTTGGTGACAATGTTGAGAGTGAAAAACAAAATTCTTTTTTGACTTCTTCTGCAACTTCATTTTCCACATATGATTAGGTTATCTCTGGGTTTGACTAGGACTAGACTAAAACTACGTCACGTTGTTATGGCAAAGACTATGTAGACAGAGTAGTTTAAACAAATGGCTTCACATTTGGCATTTTTTGCAACTATAAGTAAGTAAAATGGAAAATGTTCTAGAAATAATGAAAACTCTTCTAAATAATAATATTTTTGAAAGACACAAAATATCAACTTACATTTTCATGACCTTTTTCACTGTGATTAGTTAAGTCGACTATAGAATGTTTAAAACTGAACAATGACCAATGTTTTGTAATTGTTTGGATGTCATTTTTTTTTTTTTTTTTTATGACCATTTGGTCAGAAGAAATTTGTTTAAATATAATGATTGAATTTAATTTAATAAAATCAAAAAAACAGTATAATTTGTTTCACATTAAGGGTTTCTTCGACATCCCTGTGGACAATCTGTATGCTGAACCAGCCGTGCTGAAATGGATTAAAGAAAACATTCCTGATTGGAGAAATTCAACAGTTGTCTCCCCTGATGCTGGAGGTGCTAAAAGGTCAGATTTGAGTTGAGAAAGAATAGCATTTTCAGAAATAGAAAATCAACGGTCATTACTTATGAGTTTTTCTTTTCTGGTATTGATCACTGTATCTTCTGAGAAACTATAAAAGCACCCTTGCTACTACTAACATGAAAAACCAGATTTTTGCACAATTCTTGATTTTAGCGATGCACAATAATCTCCTTATTTTTTAAAAACCTGTAAATTTCTAAAAAAAATTGCTTATATTGTCAACTCTGTATTGTTTTTTTTAAAAGTGCACACAGCAGAATCCAGACAAAGTTGTAAATACCTCTATATGACCTGGATACGTTATGTTCATATTTCTGATGTCACGTTTGCTTTCAGGGTGACATCAATAGCTGACCGGTTGAATGTTGACTTTGCTCTGATCCATAAGGAGCGGAAGAAAGCAAATGAGGTGGCGTCCATGGTGTTGGTGGGTGATGTCAAAGAGAAGGTCGCCATTTTGGTTGATGACATGGCCGACACATGCGGGACAATCTGCCACGCAGCAGAAAAGTGAGTTATTCCGCAATAATGGTTTTGCCAAACTGAATAAATAAATTATTACAAGTATGTGTATGGTATAACATTCATTAAGTGAATGTGTTAATTCTTTTATTTCTCACGTAGAATGAAATAATAATGTAATTCTCAAATTGGTGTTCTACATTTTGTATAGCACAAATGTTTTGCAAGTAGATTAAGCAATGACAATTTCACTTGGTCATAAGGTTTGTTTTTTTGTTAAGTATGATGTTGCAGAATTGTGTGTTATAAAGTGTTAGCAGTAGCATCTATTTTGAATGATAATTATAATAAAATGTATTGCTTGTGGGAGCAATTGCTTCGTATACATTTTTTGGGGGAAAATTAAACAGTTTGACATATGTGAAAAATAAAACTTGCTGTACATCATTTAAAATCAACTACAACAAAATTCTCACTAATCTATTGCAGGGCCTACAATATCTTTTCTTTATTCTTAAAATTCATTATACAAGTAAAAGATTTGGAAACTATTTTTATTCCAGATTGCTTGAAGCTGGGGCACAGAAAGTTTACGCAGTCTGTACACATGGTATTTTTTCTGGACCAGCAACTTCCCGAATCAACAACTCCATGTTTGAAGCCGTTGTTGTGACCAACACTATTCCACAAGACGAAAGAATGAAACATGCTCCCAAAATAAAAGTAATTTACTTTGAAAGAGATATTTAATGACATGCATTTATCATATATAAATATGTTTTGGGTGTGTGCTTTTTAAGTCATTTATGCTGTAAGATAAACAATGAAGATTTATTTAGCCATGCTTATGAAAGGCCGTGGTATGTGCTATCCTGTCTGTGGGATGGTGCATATAAAAGATCCCTTGCTGCTAATGGAAAAATATTGCAGGTTTCTCTAAGACTGTATTTCAGAATTAACAAATGTTTGACATTCAGTAGCCAATCAATGTACTCTAGTGGTGTCACTAAACAAAACAAACTTTAACGTTATATTTAAGTGACCTTTTAAGACAGGTGGTTGCTTAAGAATTGTGGCCACTTCTTGGATTAAATGGTAGCAAATTATGAAAGTAATATTTCAGGTGGTTATTGTGACACTAAAATAACAGAATGAGTTATTAAATGAAATACTGCATCTCTTGAATTTAGATAAATTAAATTGAATCAGTTTATTGTGTTTATTTTCAGTGTATTGACATATCGATGATCCTTGCGGAGGCGGTGAGACGAACCCACAATGGCGAATCTGTGTCGTATTTATTTTCCAACGTTCCCATGTAGTGAATGCTGGTCGACTGCTGTGGATGTATTGTGGTAACTGTTGGTAACTCTTTCCAGGCATCCAGTATGATGACTAGTTTAGGCAGGGATTTATTGGGAGGTTTTTCACGTTCTCATACATGTCTAAATGGAATGTTATGTGGGTACCCTTTTCATCTGTAATATAATATTTTAATAAAAGTCGAAATCAAAATGTGTTTACAGTAAATGCATAAATTTAAACTTAGTACACATAGAATTTTTTTTTACAGCAGGCTGATACAGCATTAACATACCGTATTAGCCGACTCCTTGGATAAGCTGACCTCTTAATTTGACCCTAAATATTAAGTATAAAATCATTAGCCTCATGTACAAGCTGAAGTCATCTTTTGTCCAGTTGTATGTTGTATGGATTTCAATAATACTGTCAACAAATAGACTTGTGCTTTTATTTTTCATTATATTTTCTTTCTCATTTTATTATTACAGACACGGTAATCGTTATCGCAATAATTGCGTCAATGCTAACGTCAACCATGCCGTGCAAAAATAATTTCGCACCGATAAATCATAACCATTATGCACCATTCCATAGGCAGGATAGCACATACTATGGCCTTTGATATACCAGTCTTGGTGCACTGGCTGTGACGAGAAATAGCCAATGAGACATCAGCTGTGAAAGGTTTTAAGGATCTGATCAAAATTATTAAGTCGCGGTCAGGAGTGTTTTCGATAGGAATTTTATGCACCAGTTTGTTGACTCCATGTATAAGCCAACTCTTCTTTTTGTAAAGTATTTCTAGACTTCAAAAGTACGCTAATGTACAGCAATATATGGTAATAATATTAGTGTCTCCTACCTTCCCTTATGGTTGGTCCTGGAACAGTGCTAAGGATGGGGTTTGAGAAATGCTCCTTAGTTTCAGGTCTTTACAGATTCCTTTTTCCAGTGGCCTATGACTTGTATAACAAAGGCCTTGGTGTGTCTTGTCCTTACTGTGGAAAAATACATATAAAAGATCCCTTGCTGCTAATGGCAGAATATCGCGGGTATTCCTCTGAAGACTACGGGTCAAGGTTATCAAATGCTTGACATCCAGTTGCCAGTAATTGATTAATATATGTACTCTAGTCGTGTCGTTAAACAAAACAAACTTTTATATTGCACAAATGGTAGTATGTTTTTGTTCTTACCATAATTTGACATAATATATTTTGCAGGATGAATGGAAAGGAAGTTGAAAGGTTTTCCAGATTGACTGATACCCAGACTGTGGTTGTTGGAGGTTGGGATGGGGGGAGCAATGTCTCAGACCAACCTTGTTAAAAAGTAGTTGTGCTATTGTTAGCTCACGAAATGGAATCATCTCAGCTTGCATATGCAGCTATAGTTTCTACTTCTCATACATTAACCTGATGTCTCAAACCAAGTGGATTAACAAAATTTACTAAAATATATCTTTATTATAAACAGGCATTTATCAAGTCTTTCTGTGGGTCCCAATATAGGACACTTCTCAAAGAACGTACCCTGAAAATTCCCAATTTCTGTACTAAAAATACCCAAAATATATTTAATTATGTCTGTTCCAATAAATTAATTTAACAGTAGTGTACTGCATCATTCAGGGCCAGAACAAATATCCCAAATATGATTTACTCAGACTAATGTTTTCAATCCTATCAAACATGGGACCCTGGTGAAAAAGTCCCTGATAAGGACCCAAACTAGAGCCTACGAGCTAGTATTGGATAAAGTAGGGAGCAAAATAGGGTCAGGTGCTGGTACACCTGACACAGTGGAGGGGTGGGAGTGGGTGGAATGCACCAAGTTTGAGAGATCAGGTTAAGTATTGATGAAAAAAGAAAATTGTCAAAATTCCTTCATTTTTGTTTCCTGTTTTCGCTAGGATATTTTAAAAAACAGTGTTGTATAATAATTATTATGTTGTTACTAGCCCACTGTTAAAATGTTGAGTTACAGAAAGGCTGTTTTTTTTAAAGGATGACATCAACTCCTATACTCTCTGCTTGCTAGTAATGTTTATTTGTGAACGTGACACCGTTATACACTTAAAATGTTACCCACATTTACCACATTGCTGACAGTTGACTGTTGTAAAACAAATGGTTTTTCTAACATGAAAATCTTTGAAAACTGGATTAATTTTATTTTTCTTAAGATTTGTCTACAATACTGAACAATTTATTATTGTGCAATAATTTATTGCTTTATTCTGTAATAAAACAAAATGCTAATGCAGCTATAGCTTTAATAAACTTGATTTAGTATTATTTAAAAAGTTGATTTTTGTCAATTATTTTGGAGGAAAAAAAGGAGTAGGTGGATTTTGTAAGATATTCTTATGTTAGAATATACATGTACGCACTAATGTAAGCCTGTCCTTTTAAATAAAACTTTGTTCAGCATTATGTAAGATTGCACATCTTTATTCTCTTTTAACATAAGGATTGTTCAGTGGTTAAACCTGTCAATTTATCTTATGATGCTTTAAGACAAATGTACATATTGCTATTTGTGATGATTAAATTAGCAGGGTTTTTTTTCTTTTGCCATGTTTTCGTTATGTGCTTCTGTTTTGTGAGTACTTTGAGTGGAACTGTGTGTAAATAAATAGGTTTTAAGGCTTGAACAAAAGGGAAAACAATGTTGAAGTAACAGGTTTTGGGTTGGATGGGAAATGTTATTGAATAAGTGATTAGTATGTGTGCAAGCCAGATGTGCAGAAAATTGTATAATCATTATAAATATTATTGTTGTTTGTCTGAGACTGATGGTATTTTATGTCGGTACCCTCCCCCAGTTGCTGGAAGATACCTATATTGTGGCAAATATTTTGATGAACAGTGATATAATCCCTTTGTGCCCTTGTTTAAAGTACCAAAGTCTCAAACTGGCAAAAATAGTCATGTTCACACTTTGACTTGTGTAAATATTGTATAACAAAATCTTGATAGTCACTCGGGTATAGAAAAATGGAAGAAGACATCTGTTATGTTATTGAATCAAAATGAGCACTTCATGTTGTATCAGTTTATTAAATAGCATAAAATATGTCTATCGCTGTGATAATACAGGGCTTCTAGAATTTTCATAAAATCCACTAGCCATGGGATCAGTGATTTAAAAAATGCACTAGCCCCGATTAAAAATTCACTAGCCCTACTTTGCTTAAAGTTAATACAATTTTACTAAATACTAGTAATAATCAAATATGTTATCTAAAGAGGGAGATAGAGCTTAAAACACTAACATTGAGGGAATGGGTGTGGGCAGGATATTTATATTTACAAAATAGACTTAACTGCAACATTTGTCCTAAACAATTCACTAGCCGTCGGGCATGGCAATAGTTGTTGTTTACTAGGCCAACATTGAATATCACTAGCTATGGGAGTGGGGCTACCATAATCTAGAAGTCCTGGATAATACTGTTTTTCTTATAACATTTTGTCAAAATAAAATCAATTTATAATTTACCAATGTTTTTTCCTTCAACTTGTATGATACAATACATATACAAGCAACTAACTTTATTGAACTTGTTCAAATTCCAAAAATGGGATTTCAAAAAGATACCTGGATTTTGATTTTTAAATGTTATTACAAACCATACATCATGGAACACAATCAGTTGTACCTGCTGATGTTGAGATGTGTCTGGGTATAAAAGTGTGTATACTATAAACTGGTACCATGGTAGCTATTTTGAAATGTTTTTAATGTGTTCGTACAATTCTGATAATGTACAGTATGTTTTCTAAAACTTCCCTTCATTGGTGAATCTTTGTTGTTTTTATAGTGAAATAAATGAAATTGGATGTTTAATATTTCTTTGTTGTCTGTGCAGATTTCAATATATATCTTCCATTTTCCATGAAAATATTGTAACTGTTGTTAGTGATGAGTGACATTTACAAATGTTCTGAGATACAGTGAAGAAACTGTTTAATATCTTTTATCCAGGCTCAGTGACAGAATGGTAAAATTTGCATAGCGTGATGTGCTTGAATGAAAAAGTGATGAAAATATTTACCTTAATATAAAATCTTATCTAGCCTGGATGGCACAGTGATTAAGCCATCGGGTTAAGATTGTATACAGGATGGAAGCACAAAAATAAATTAGAATTATAGTCGGTTATTTCAAAAGAAATCTGATCTTCTGTTTAAACCTTATCAACTTAATGTTTTACAACACAAAAATTGATGTAAATTTAACAAGAAGAAAAAAAAGCTTATTTTCAAATTGCCATCAAATTTTATCAATTAAATTTCATTTTCAATACATTGATGAAGGCATATGTTGTTAGGAGAGTGAGTTCGTGAACAGTTTAGTTGGTATCACAGTCTTCTATTCCATCAAAGTAGGATGTAGCACAGTGATAGAGCCCGCCTGATGCTTTATCGATCCCCATCAGTGGGCCCATTGGACTATTTCTTGTTCCACTTTGTGCACCATGACTGGTATATCAGATTCCATGGTATGTGCTTCCCTGTCCGTGGTATGTGAGAAAATTACCAAATGTGTCACATCCAATAGACAGTTTATTAAATCAATGTGTTTTAGTGGTGTTAAAGAAAACAAACTAACTTTCCATCTCATCACATTAATTTACTATCAGTCTTGTGAACCCTCAGAAATGCCTTTTGACTTTTCTTTCATAATTCCTGTATTCATATTGTTTTAATCAACAGTGCAATCGGTTTAATACTCTCATATTTGAGAATGTCACGCACTGCTAGCATACACACATGTATACACCCAACTGGCCTCAGTGGTGTTGTGGTTAAGCTATCGGACAAGACTGGTAGGTAGGCTACAGAGACTGAGAGTTCGCAACATGGATCCCATCCAGAGCGAGTATCACTACACCCTCTTTTCTCTAATTAACACTAACACATAATTTACATACAGGGGCGTAGGCTGGGGGGTTCAGGGGTTCAGACAGAACCCCCACCCCCCGCTGAAGCAAATGGTCCTCTTTCAGAACTAAAACATACAGGTTTATACATATGGAGTTTCTGGTGGTGCAAAAACAAAATAGAAACGGTCCACTTAGTTCATATTCGACCCCCCCCCCCACCCCCACCCAGGTCCAGCTCACACTACGCCCCTGACTTATCCATTGTCCTGGACAGATAGCTGATGTGTGTGCCCAAGACAGCGTGCTTGAAACTTAATTGGATATAACCACGATAAAATAAGTTGAAATGAAATGCATACACCTAAATACATATTTCAAATTAACAAATGTTTTAAGGACGGATATGTTTTAGTTAACGACATACTTAACACATTTTATTTACGGTTATATGGTTAAAGTTACAGTGCCTGGTTACCATATAATAATATCATGCACAAATATAAAATACAAGTTCAACAGCACTTTAAAAAAATTCGTGTGTGTTCGCTATGAATGTGCGGCCATTGCTCGGCAAACCACAAACGATCGACAGCCTGTTGTCAATTTCAGTTAACAGGTGCGTTTGCGGATTTGAAATTGTAGGGTTCGTCTCAAAAAATTAAATGAGAATTCTTGCGCTGTATAAAGAACGTTCGGTTGAGGATACGTACTATTCTTTCGTTAAAACCGGTTTTGATCTTGACAATGTACTATCGACAATCGTACCTTCCTATTTAAGAATTATTATTTTATAAAGTGTTAGTAGAACTTTCAAAGTTTAGTTTGTATAACACATTGATCATGTATATATTTTTAATAAAATATACTAAAGTAGAAAACGACCGTTTTCACTTTTTAATTTTACGTGTGGTAAAATCGACAAATTCAAATAAATATTATTTCGTTTGGAAAGGGTAAAATTAGTTTGTTTTCTTTAACGACATCAGTGTTAGAGCATATTGATTTAATAATTATCTGCTTTTGGATGTCAAACGTTTGGTAATTTTTACATATAATCTAAGAGAAGAAACGGGTGCATGTGCAGGTGGGGGGGGGGGGGGGGGAGGTATTGGGGGTCGAAACCCTTCCCTGACCAAGATAAAAAAAAAATTGAAATATATTTTCTATAAACTTCGCTCAACGCAGTCCATAACCCCCAACCCCGCTGAAATCCCTGCACACGCGCCTTGGAAACCTGCTACATTTTAAAAATATTTTTTTTATTATTATTTTCTTTTAGCAAGGGATCATTTATAGGATATCACATACCATGGCCTTTTATATACCAGTCATGGCGCACTGGCTGGAACAATCCCGCCGATGGGGATCGATCCTAGATCGACCGCGCATTAAAACAAAAAACCCACATTTTTAGGTCTAAGTAATGAATAGAAATAACATATAGTCTTCATAAATGTTACGTATATCGAACATACCGCCCTCTTCTTCTACCCCTAAAGCGTTACGTAATTATTAACACCCCCTTACATGTAACGCGTATGCCAACCGCTGGTCACTGTAAAAAATTCAAGACAAATCCCGCACCGACCCCTGGAAAGGTATTGTACGATACCTCTATGGATATAAACATATTTTGGAGGTATGAGACGACCCTCAATCAAGACAGTTAAATTTGTTCAAAATTACGTGAGAAGCTCAGCGCCTGCGCAAATCGCGTAAATTCCCAGTTCTACTGGCGTCCCGCTAATTGAAGAAAAGCAAGCTGGCCATTGGGTTTGCAGTTGACCTAGATAATGTAGATCAGCGAGCATTGCGAAACTATAGCGATGTGGTGGGCCTTTTATGTACCAAACAGAATCTGGATCATCTATTCTAAATGTTTAAATAATAAAAATATATTCCAGACATTGCATCTTTAAGGACCACACCTATACTGAGATAGGAAGCCCGCTAGCTGTTGCCAGTTCATGGGTAGCAGCAAGGGATCTTTTATATGCACCATCCCACAGACAGGATAACACATGCCACGGTCGTTGATATACCAGTCGTGGTGTACTGACTGTAGCGAGAAATAACACAATAGGCCCACCGACAGGGATCGATCCCAGACCGACCGCGCATCAAGCGAATGCTTTACCACTGGGTTACGTCCGGCCCCCAAATGTTTGACATCCAATAGCTGATGATTAAAGGGACATACCTTTTGTAACTTTATCCAAATGTGTTACAGGTTTGTAGATTAACTAAACTTAGTGTTAATTTTCACGGGTTGAAACTAGGGTATGTCCCTTTATTAATATATCAATGTGCTTTTCATTATTTTCATTTTTGATTCGGCCTCGCTTAAGAACAGGATGGAAATTTAGAAAAAGAAGAAACACTGGTTTCATTTTAGTAGTTTCGCTATTTGTTGCACACTTGGTCTTTTACATCCTAAACTTAAGAAACCAGTCGAATTAACTAGCGTCAGTGTCATGTGATTTTTGTTACAAGTTTGTTGACACCGGTATCAGGTATCATTTCAATCAGTGCTAGAACTTAACGACTGCACCGTCGACCATTGTCATAGGTGCGATATGAATTGCTTTAGGTTACAGGTTTTACCAAAAGAGTGATTTGCCGCGAAGTTCATGCTGTCGGTTATGGGGACAGTTTATTGTTTTAACACGTTTGGGTGTGTGTTGGGGTGGGTGTAGCCTGAGTACTCTGACTGTAAGAGAGCTAGACGGACATTTGGACATGAATACGCTCTCATTACAGTCGGAGACCAAGCTATGTATTTTTTTGGCAATTCCCGACAACCAAAAAGTTGGCAAAGATTCCCGCTCTAATACCACACCAATCCTATGTTTGACGTCAAATACCTTTACATCGATCATTTTCGAGTTAACTGATTAAACAAAATCCACATATTAATCACTAATACACATACTACTTAAAGAAATCCGACAGCACCCACATTCAGCTACGCTTCGTGACACTCCGTCGCAAGAATTACAAAGCTTGGTGACTTATTTCGTGACGTAGATCACGTAATCGCCCACTGGGCAATTCCGCCTTGTGCAACAGTTACAGGGGCCGTCTCATACCAAGCGACATTACAACATGGAAGGCTGATGGTTTCCTCTCTAACACAGTGATAAAATTACCAAATATTTGACATCCAATAGCCGATGATTAATGAATCAATGTGCTGTAGTGATGTCGTTACACAAAACAAACTTTTTTTGGTGATTGTCAGGCACTTGTCGTTTTGAGACGGCCCCTGGAAGATGGAATGGCTGAGTGGGCGATCATGTGACGCATCGTCTCACGATATAGGTCGGCAAACTTAGAATTCTGCTGTCCGGAGTTTGCTGAAGCTTAGCTGAATGTGGGTGCTGTCGGGTTTCTTTCTGTAGTGTGTGTATTAGTGATTAATATCTGAATTTCTTTTAATCAATCAACTCGAAAATGATCGATGTAAAGGTATTTGACGTCAAACATAGGATTGTTGTGGTATTAGAGTGGAAATCTTTGCTAACTTTTTGGTTGTCGGGAATTGCCAAAAAAATACATAGCTTGGTCTCTGACTGTAATGAGAGTTTATTTATGTCCAAATACCGGCCTCAGTGGCGTTGTGGCAGGCCATCGGTCAACAGGCTGGTAAGTACTGGGTTCGGATCCCAGTTGAGGCATGGGATTTTTAATCCAGATACCGACTCCAAACCCTGAGTGAGTGCTCCGCAAGGCTCAATGGGTAGGTGTAAACCACTTGCACCGACCAGTGATCCATAACTGGTTCAACAAAGGCCATGGTTTGTGCTATCCTGCCTGTGGGGAGCGCAAATAAAAGATCCCTTGCTGTCAATCGGAAAAGTAGCCCATGTAGTAGCGACAGCGGGTTTCCTCTCAAAATCTGTGTGGTCCTTAACCATATGTCTGACGCCATATAACCGTAAATAAAATGTGTTGAGTGCGTCGTTAAATAAAACACTTCTTTCTTTCTTTATGTCCAAATGTCCGTCTAGCTCTCTTACAGCCAGAGTGCTAGGGTGGGTAGGGGAAGTCGGGCTAAAACTGAGCCATTTATGTTAGCAAAAATGGAACACATTGCACCTCAATAATAAACAAACACTGTACCATTTTTGGTTATAAAAACACCTCAGTGTATTGACGAAAACTGTACCATATTTTTTTTCCCTTTAATATCAGACCCGAATCTTGCCGGCAAAATTAACCGGGTTTTTTTCCCGAAAGTCGGCTCAAGTTGCCAAGTAATTAGCAATAGTGAGAAGTCGACCTAAATCTGATTTAAAAAATGAAATCGCACAAGAGACGTCAAGACCCTGACTTGTTTATTGTCATAGCTCACTTGGAACCTTGTCGCTGTATGTCAGACAGTGTTTTTAATTTGGTGTCAGGCCGTATCCTCGAGTAACCTGAACCAGCCTATTAACGGGAAATGGTTTATATACATGCACACCGTAATGTTTTACCTTGTTCAGTTTATTATCAAAATCAACCAAAAAATTTTAATACTCATCCCAGTTTCTGTATTTTAATTTTTAACATGACAGCACAGTATCAACTACTTAATAATATCACATTTTTAATAAAACATGCAACTGTTTTGTTTAAATTTTATTACCGGAGGTAGTATTTTATATGGAAATTTTTACGATTAGAACCGAGTGTAAAATTCTGAATTTTCCCACTTGAACGCCGAAACTGGCAAAACATTAAATGTAAGCCCACCGCTAAATGTTCACTTCACCTATTTTTATCAAATTTCTCCCCTTTCTTCTAGGAAGGAAAAAGTCACTTCTCTTACTTTTTCAATTCTAGATTAGGGCCTGTAATATAACAGTTCAACGATTGATGCATGTTATTATGTCACAACAAACACCACCAAGGTTCCCCCCACCCCCCAAAAAATGTTGTCTTTTTTAAATGTTGAATAATGTAAAGAATGCATGTTTTCTACCAACCCCAGTGGAACGTCTTGCAGATCTATAACAAAATTAATGTTTATTGTAGTGGCAGCTTTGTTATGACTGCATTTTGCCTACATCTAGATCGCTGTTATTACTTCTATCTTCCCGACACAGACGTAAAAAAAAGTAAGAAATAATTAATTAATATAGCTATTGTTTTATTGAAGATGCTATCATGCTCAACTTGTACTATTTAACAAAAAAATGAACAGTTCACATGCTAAAAATCACCCTCCTTGACTGGTGTTAGGGGGAGTGAGAGGGAGCGAGAGTGAGGTCTGTATTTTGATTTATGTTTTCAGGTAGCCTTCTACAAGTCAAGTAAGATGAAATGTCTGGCAGTCTTGTGGCTGTGTGTGCTATCTGTGCACAGTCTAAACAATGGACTGGCCCGTACTCCTCCAATGGGCTTCCTGTCCTGGGAACGCTTCCGCTGTAACACTGACTGCAAGAACGATCCTGATCACTGCATTAGGTTTGAGCTGGGCTTTTATTTGTTGTTAAATAAGATTTAGAATATAGCTTGTCTTTCATTGTCTATTATGATTTAGAATTAAATTTGCATTGTGCAGCCGTCTAAGTGGATATAAAAAAAGTACTTAATACTCGAAATAAGTCTTGTCTTATATTGATACTGGTACCTTTTTTTGGTTGTTACTTAGACAGCTGAGGTAAAGAGCAGGATCTTGCCTTGCAGGTGACTCTCTTTGTAGACCATCACTGACACGGCTAGAGTTGAGGGGTGGTATTTACTTAGACAGCTGAGGTAAAGAGCAGGATCTTGCCTTGCAGGTAACTCTCTTTGTAGACCATCACTGACACGGCTAGAGTTGAGTGGTGGTATTTACTTAGACAGCTGAGGTCAAGAGCAGGATCTTGCCTTGCAGGTGACTCGTTTTGTAGACCATCACTGAGACTGCTAGAGTTGAGGGGTGGTATTTACTTAGACAGCTGAGTGCTCACCGCCTGAGGTGCTTGCTTCGTAGGATCAAACCACCTCTATGGATCCATTCAGCTGATTGTTTTTCTCTCATTCCAACCAGTGTACCACAACTGGTGAAAGGCTGTGGTATGTGCTTTCCTGTCTATGGGAAAATGCATATAAAACATCTCTTGCTGCTAATGGAAAAATGTAGCAGGTTTCCTTTGTTGACTACGAGTCAGAATTTCCAAATGTTTGACATCCAATAATGCAATAGCCGTATTATTATTGGTGGTAAAATGTATATGCAGTGAAACCTCTCAAGACCGGATCCTCTGTAAACCGGAATTCCCTCGAAAACCGGACATTTTAAAACCAAGACAGAAAGACAGAGCTTAACATCTCTAAACCAGATCCCTCTTATAACCAGTCATTTGTCTTGGTTCCCAAGAGTGCCTGGTTTAGAGGGATTTCACTGTATGTGTAAAATCTGGGTGTAAAATATGTATGTTTGGTGTCCACAAACATGTACATGTAGTGAGCAATACCTTAAAAAAAGAGATTTGTAATGCTTTGTTTTGTAACTTTCAGTGAAAACCTGTACATGAAGATGGCTGACATAATGGTGTCTGAAGGGTACAGGGACTTGGGTTACGAGTATGTCACAATTGATGACTGCTGGCTGGCCAAGGAGAGAGACAACAAGACTGGCAGGTTACAGCCCGACCCAGCACGGTTTCCACACGGTATAAAACACCTGGCACAATATGTGAGTATCCTACACACGTTTATAATACTAGTTGTAAAGTGTATGGATTCTGTGACCGAGTTGGTGAGAGGGGTAACTAAAGGGAATTATGAGGTTTTTCTTTATACCAGTGGAATTCACATAAATTCCAATCAAGTCCTTAAATCCTAAGGTTAGCTGATGCGTAATATATCTCCAGTCTGTGTGTTGTATCTATAATGTGTATGTCGAATGTCTGTGATGTTCCAGTTATAAATTATAACTGAAAACTGATCACTTGGGCCTTACCTATGCTGGGCTAGCTCTGGGTGAGGAGAAAATTTCGCCAAATATTCTATTAAACTTCAAAAATTGCAGAAAGCCAATTCTTTTCTAACATTTATTACATGAAATTATTTCGCAAAGTTAAAATAAAACGTGCCAACTTCTTTCAAAATTGACAACTGGCGAATTTAGCGAGTGCCAGAGCTAGCCCTGCTATGTGATGATCGATTATAAAAATCTGTATTCGATTGTCACTGAAAATATTCACTAACTGTTTATTCTAAATATGATGGTGTTTGTTTTCATGTGCACATATTAAATAGTTATTAAGGTAAAATTAGCAATTTGTGTTGGGTCTATCCCTGTAAACACAATAATAGGTGCATGGACCTTATAATCAAAATCTTCCTTTTATTCATATAATTCTAATCGATTGTGTAATTGAAAGTTGCTCAGTTGGTGCAAACTGATTATAACCGATGATTGATGCTGATTTTAACACCACTGTTTTTCATAGATCCACTCCAAGGGTCTGAAGTTTGGTATTTATGAGGACTACGGCACGAAGACGTGTGCTGGATATCCTGGCAGCCTGGAACACATGAAACTGGACGCGCAGACGTTCGCTGACTGGGAGGTAGATCTGCTCAAATTCGATGGCTGTTACTCAGATCCAAAAACAATGGACAAAGGTTTGTAGTTAGCTAACTGTTTTTAAACACCTTGTTGTTCTCGACAACCATTTACCATTTTAGAAAAGGAAGGAAGGAAATGTTTTATTTAACGACACACTCAACACATTTTATTTACAGTTATATGGCGTCAATTTTAGAAAAGAGACATTTATTTATTTATTTACATAATTTATTTATTTATTTATTTATTCAATTGTTTATTTATTTGGTTGTTTATTTCTTTATTTGTTTGTTTGTTTGTTTGTTTTTCTTTTTAAATTTAATTTGATTTGATTATTTTTTGTAATTACAATTTAATTATTGTGTTGTAAATAATTATGACCAAAGAAACCCCCCATCAAGATGACAAATAATAAATAAAATAAAATATTAGTGCAGGCAGCTGTTCTCCAGTTACTACAAGCCAGTGTATCTGGGGTGGATGGCCCTCAACTGAGATACAATATGTCTTCATTTGTATTCCTTTTTAAACATTGCCTCATTGTCATTTAGAAAGTAACGGTAGCCAGTTTTCACCAGTCTGTTCTGCTATAGACAATTGTTTATTTTAGATATTGGTCAATTTTAATTATTTTTCCAGTACATCTTTTTGTCTTAACACTGGGGGACAATTAAAATATTTTTATCCTAATGGTACCAAATGTTATCTGTGATATTTGTGTTAAACATCCCAGAATCTTACAGAGTAAGCTGTTGTATTTTTAAGGTTTTTCCTATTAAGAATTTTTTTTATTTGATATTAAACCAAATATAAACCAGGTTTTTATTTTAGCGGTATCTCAGAGTTACCACTGGTAATATTGTGATCTTTAACCAAGTGTATTCTTACCTGCACATTTTTACAATTTGTTAATGAATTTTGTCCATTAAATGACTTTCACAGCTAACTGATTTCTCCATCTTTGGATTTGAAGTGAACATGGCAGTGGGAGATATTGTCTGATAAAATTGTTGTAATGTTTTTCTGATATTATTTACATTTCTGTCAGACTAGATTTTGTTGTCTGCTTCTTAAAGTTGTTCTAATTTATACTTTAGGCTATCCTATGATGGCAGCATATCTTAATGCAACTCGGAGGCCTATATTGTTTGCTTGCGAGTGGCCACTGTATCAAAATGTCAGAGGAATAAAGGTCAGCTCAGGGATTGAAATGTTTACAGACTACCTGTCTCTGACAGGTTTTTTTCACAAGTGACTAAAATATTATTCTATACTGAAGCCTGCTCAAGTGTCCACTTCTGTTAAGTAGTAACCTGTGAAAATGACCTCAATCAGCTTCCTTCAACAGCCTTATTTCACTAATATCATGAGTTAAATGTATTTTGAAAACCGAATGCTTGCAATAACATAACTGATAAATTGGTTAAAATGTTTTAAAGGATACAAGAGGGAAAATACTATCTAATTATCTTATGATAGGTAAAACAATATGCTGTGTACAACTGTCATAAAAGACAGGTGGTCTATAAAAAACATTTCCGTCTTTTTATCCTATTTTATTATTGTATAACACAGTTTTGCATGCAATATTTAATCAAATAACTGAAAAGTATGTAGACTGTGTTTCTCCTTTGAAATCTATCCTATAATACAAATGTTACATTTATATCAAATTAATTTCTATTTGACAAAAAACCAAACAAAAAACCCTAGATGACAAATGGTTTGATGGAACAGCATGTTTGACTTGCCAATAAATAAATGACACCATGTTTTCAGTATTACATAGTAAAATATTTGTCATAATATTGCTATTAGTCTGTGTTTACTAATTCTGTATTGCTGTAGTGTAGATATTAACTGGTGCTCCTTGAATGGTATATAAAAATATGTGGTATGTGCTATCTTGTCTGGAAAAGTCTATATAAAGATATCCATTGCTGCTACAAAGTGAGAGTAGCCCATGCTGTTCATAGGTAGGATAACCCATGTAGCTGTAATAGGTTTCCCACATGTAGATACTGTACAGTTGCCCATTACCTTCCATTCTAGAAACACTGCACTGGTAGTTTCACATATTTCAAGCCCTTGGATACGTAACACAGTTATTCTGGCTTAAATAAAATGCATACATTTATTGCGCAGATAAAACATTTGTTTTTTGACAACAAACACTGTCACTGGCAGGACAGGCAATGGTAGTATTAACTGCACAATACACTTGGAAGTTTGACCCAGCCAGTTAATATTTGGTATAGTGCTACCTGTAGCCTTAACTCGCTGTCAGTTTGCTGGAAACACAATTCATTCATTATATGGATTATAAAAAATGCAACAAAAACAAGAAAGCAAAACCCTGTGAAAATTCTAAATGCTTACCGAGGAAATTAAAAAAATATACTCGACTTTGGGGTCATAGTTAAGTATTTGTGTGTGTGTGTTTTCTTCAGGGTATCCCTTGATGGAACATTACTTGAACTCAACTGGCCGACCCATCCTTTTCAGCTGCAGCTGGCCGGCTTATGTTGTTGGCACTCTGAAGATTCTGGTTCGTAACATTCCTTCATCTTTACGTCACTTGGATTAGTGGCTTCAGCAGATTTTCATGAAGTCACAGCCCACTTGAACATTTACAGTCCTCATTGATTGGAATTCAACAGATCAAAT
This sequence comes from Gigantopelta aegis, assembly GCF_016097555.1. Classification (NCBI taxonomy): domain Eukaryota; kingdom Metazoa; phylum Mollusca; class Gastropoda; order Neomphalida; family Peltospiridae; genus Gigantopelta; species Gigantopelta aegis. The sequence continues at coordinate 9,131,747 of NC_054704.1, read as the reverse complement.
ATGAAAAATAAATAAATGTTTGTTTAATGACACCTCAGCACATTTTAAAACTATTTGGTGTCTAACTTAGAGTTATTTTGATATGTGACCTAAAGAATGAGAGGAAACCCACCATGCCACATAAGCTAATCCTACTGAGCAACAGAAAGGTTTCTTTTATATGTACTTTCCCATAGTGATAGGACAGCACATTGCATAACATTTGATATACCATTCATGGGGCACTTATTTGGACAGAAAAAAACGATTTACTGCTTGGGTAAAAATTGTCTGTTATCTTTTATAGGTTCATTGAGGTATGCACACACAGAAAAGTATGCGCAAGCTATATAATTCATCAAATCCATTCACACTAAAGTTTACCATACTTTTATTTTGGTTCATAACTTCATACCTAGATGAAACTAAGAGAAATAACAGACAATCCTTATAATTAAATTCGAAACATACTTATTACTAAAAACACAAACAGGATCATATTTTCTTTTGAATAATGTGTTTGGTTCTTGAACAGTAATGCTCAATAATTCAAAGTAGCAATATAAATTGACATGATGATGATGTAATTTTTACGTTCATTGAGAAATGTCATCGAGAAACAAACAAACTCATGTTGCTACGGATAAAACAGTCATGTTTAATTGTAGTGGTTAAAGCAGAAATTTAGTTATTAGATACTATGTCCTGTTAGAAGACCTGTCGCATCTCTGGGGAATGCTCTTCTACTAAGCTATATTTTGCCCCAATTATATATCTGAAGTACTTATTTACAGAGGAACGTATGCAATAATACCTGAGCTGGTTTAACCAGCACGTGATAAGTATAAAAACATATGGTAACTATGACATTTGATCATGATAATGAAAGAAAAAGGCCACTCACTCCTGATAATACGATGGATAATTTTTATATACACTTTTCCACCAGCAGGATAGCACATACCATGGTAGTCTAAAACTTTTCTGACTATATCTATTCATATTGCCAAGAAAAGAACAAATTAATTATTGTTTACAATTAAAATGATGTTAATAATTGATTTTATTTTAGGTCATCATTCTTCCATATACAATGTATATGTTTTCATATTTGTTTTAAGATGACAGTTTCTTGTAATTATTTTCAAAAGTTTTTAAAGAATCTTTGCTTGACTCTATGTATTGCACAATTAAGAGGTTAAACTCGAGCAGTCTGGCTATCTTGTTAATTATACACATACAATACATGTAGAGGTGACTAACAGCATGCAGATATTTTCTCTCTGGTACATTTGATGAATATGGTTTCTGGGTTTCTTTACTTCCTGTTCTGTTTAAAGGGGTGTCATTGGTTTTGTAGATGTAGATGTAGATGTCCAAACTTGTGGATTGTGAGTGTTTGCTTTTAAAATCCCAATTGCATCCTTCACTGAAACTCTGTTTTAAGATATCTTATGACTATGTTTTATTTGGGACTGATTTCAGGTTAACTTATGACTCGATATTTTGGAGTAGAATACCCATAAAGTTATTATAAGAGGGTTTATTAAATGCAGTGGGAAAATGTGGTTCATGTATAATTCAGTGGGTACTCATGCATGAGACTGTATCATCTCAAATCATTAATGCCTGTTTAATTTCCTTTAGCAAAGGTGTATTGTCATTGAATGGTATCTCATTTATTATGCTTTAAATTCTAAGCTCTTTTTTTTTTCCAATTTATTTCCGTTTATCTAAAATTCTAATACATGTCTTGCAAAGTAAATTTTGATAAAGAACTAACACTAGAAATTACTAATTTGTTAGATTGATGTTCATTTCTTAGACAAGTAGAGATCACATAAATTTAAATGTGTCTTTATTCTTAATTCAAATTAAAAATGTTTTAAAAAGTTATCATCTGGAATACATATTTCATATAACATGCAGTTCCATGTATTGTAAAGAAATCTGTCATTTGTTTTATAAAGGAAATAAAATTGGTGTTACAATTAGTCTGGTTTTAAGCTGTTGTTTGCCAAATACAAGTTGAATTTGGCAAATGTATTTTATAATTAGTGTATTTATGAGTCTTTATGTTTATTTGGTCAAGATCAATTCAATTTAGCATTTTTATTGTCACATTGACAACAGTATACATTTGTTTATTTATGTCTAGCCTAGTCTGTGATGATTATATCTTATGAATTATAATAGTGATTTTTATGAATTTATTTGAACACTGAACCAGTGTATGGTAGACAAGTCATTTAACTCCACACAATTCTTGTTTAAATATATATATTAACCCTCACCACAGTTAACACTAACAATTATGTTTTCAGCCGAACTACCGGGAAATAGCCAAGTACTGCAACATGTGGCGTAACTATGACGATATTCAGGACAGCTGGGTGTCCACTCTTTCGATCATTGATTATTATGCTAAAAATGCGGGCGGGTTCGCTGAAGTGGCAGCACCAGGAGGTTTCAATGACCCAGATGAGGTAAACTGTTGTTTGTTGTTTTTGTCTTGAGTGTATGAAAAGGTCAGATATCAGTATTACGTTTCTGATATCGGTGGCCGTAGCAGCCTCAGTGGCTTTGATGTGTCAAGTTTTACAGTTAACGTAGCTCAGTGTTAATGTTTCACTTTTAACTCCATTTCTCACTGATTATAAGTGTTACAGCAATAAAACTTGGTTTATAGTTATGAATGTTCATGTCCGTTCATGTCCAAAAATATTTAAAATTTATTAAATTAAAATTGTAATTGTATTTTTTTTAATTGAATTTTGTTTTAAGTTTTTTTTACACAAATTGAGATGAACATCTATGGATGTAACTATTAGCATATCCAAGTAAGTTTATGCTAGGTGAGAATTTTAATTCCACAGTATTAAGGTTTTTTTTTATGAACTGCCACACTTAAAACAATGTCATATGCCTGACTGGGTTTTTTTTAGGGTTGTGAATGAAATAAATGGTTCTACTGATTTAATATGCTTGTGAACCATTTTATTCTGAATGTATACCATAGTATTCAGGTTATTAAATAATGGCACCAATATTTTTATTTTCTGACAGTCATTTTGGTCATAGCAAAAGTAGTGTGGATACCTTTTATCATTAGTACAGTACTGGGTGTATATGGAAATCTTCAAACTAAAATTTTATAATTTTTTCTTAATTACCAATTTTGTTTTGTACAAAGTTTTCCTAGATTTATCTTAATAAACTGATAATTCTTTTATTGTTAGTTATGTTGTGAGAACAGCTGTACTGTTACTTCCAGCTTCTGGTTGGTAATAAACTGAAAATTATTTTATTACTAGCTGTGTTATTCTGTGTTGTGAGAACAGCTGTACTGTTACTTCCAGCTTCTGGTCGGTAATTTTGGTCTGAGTTTCTACCAGCAGAAGTCTCAGTTCGGCCTGTGGTCCATCATGGCGTCCCCGTTGTTTATGTCGACAGACCTGCGCACAATCCGCCCAGAAGAGAAGGCGATACTACAGAACAAGCGTGTGATCGCTATAAACCAGGACCCTCTCGGAGCGCAGGGAATACAGATATACATGGTAGGTTATGTCAGTGTGACTTCAGTTTGTACTCCACTCCAACATCAAACCAAATTCTGTAGTTGATAAAGACGATATAGAATGATTTGCTGTGAAATTTTATGCAGAATGATTTAATAAAAAAATTTTTTATGCTGAATGATTTAATGTGAAAATGCTGAGTGGTTTAATTATATAAACCAAAATGGAATTAGTATTAACAAAGTTATTTTAGAAGTGTTTATAGGATAAATAGCAATAAACTTTTCCATATTAGAAAATGAATCTGATATCATAAATTATGTGAAAATGAATCTTCAGTTGTAAAAAGTTATTGTGATGTGTTCATTTCCGGTTGGAGAAATAAACATTATGACTGTATTGTTATTTTAAAATATTTTCCATTTCAGCTCTCCAAGTTTGATCTGTGGGTGAAGAGGCTGGCACCAGAAGGATCAGGAAATAGAGCTTTTGCTATTCTCAATCGGGATGACAATGGAGCACCAAGAGTTCTCCCCCTTACCCTGCACTCTCTGATGTTAACTAATCCAAAAGGATATATTCTCACTGATGCTTTTACAGGCAAAAGTTATGGAAAAATGTTTCCCAATGATACTCTTAAAATGACTATTGATCCGACGAGTATATTCCTAGCCACAGCTTATGTAATTACATAATTATAGTTGTCATACTACATGCTGTCATTTGCAGGGAATTATTTTTTTGTGTCAGTATTAATTTACTATTCATTGCAAATGTGATAAGAATGCCAGTTTTAGAATGGTTTGTACATTTTGACAATCTCATTTGGTAATTAGTAGTCATAGCATTTTTTTGGTATTAAAATTTAAAAAATTTATTGTTGGTGACTTTTCATTTTAAAGGGGAGTATCTATGTTGCATAATGACCACAAGTATCTCGTAAGTTTTATTTTGGAGTGTAAAGACGATTCCTTTAATTACATCCTAATAAAAATTAAAAACTAAATAATTTCATTTACTAGCAGAAATGTTTTTAAAGAAAGTTAATGACAATCACCAATGGGTTAGCTTGTGATATCGCAGTTTGAATTTGAACCATGTTTATGTATTAAGAGTCTGTATAATTACTTTTTATTTTTGGCCAGTAATAGAAAACCATTGTTTACTACAAGTAGCAGCACATTACAATATTGATATTATTGAGTTAATTATGCAACAATTAAAGGGACACACCCTAGTTAGGTTTATTTGTTAACCATTACGGCGTTGTTTTTCGCTATTAAACCCCATTTTTCACAAATAAAATTGCACTTTACTTACATTTTATTATTTAGAATACACATTTCCATTCACCTGAAGTGCTTTTTGGTAATCCTGATGTTTGTAAAACCACGAAATGCATTTTTTGCATTTTTTCACAAGACTTGTTGTCGAGAAAAAAACGTTAAGCAAGCGAGGTCCAATCTATTTTTAGAGGGGATATTTCCATTTCAATGTCACAGACGTTGGTATATCACGTGACCGTTATCATTTTGGTTTGGTTTGTTTTCTCGTGCACGGTTCACGCAATCAACATCTGATTTGTTCGTGAACATTTTCAGTAACAATAAAGTTCAGACAAGTAAGTGTCTCAATACAAAACGTTACAAACCCTTAAAACCAATCATTTTGCTAAGTCTTACGATATCTGGAGAGGGGATACAACCAGGACAGAACAGTTGGAACATGTCCAGGAGAGGTGAAACGAACGCACCCCAAGTCTGTGAAATTTGTCGTGACGTAGGCATTGTTGTGCTTCAAGCGACATCTACTGGTGACATCAGAATACTAACTTTCAAAATTATTTCAAACAATTGGGACATGGGGATTCCCATGGTATTTATCGATATAAAACCTGCTTTTTCACTCCATTTGATAAAAACGTGATCTAAGTGTGTTACAGGTTTGTAGATTAACCAAATTATAATTTATTTTCGCTGGATGGAACTAGGGTGTGCGGCTTTAAGTGTGGGGTTGATTTATTTGTAGTTAGTTATCACAAATGTCAAAATGATGAAATATGTCACTTGCAAATATATGTATAATAAAGGTGTCTTTAATAATTTTGTTACACAATTTAGTATATGACAATGAATATATGTTTTTGTACTTTTTCATATGTGTTTAGTGAACATCATGGTTTTTTTTGGTGGTGATGATCTTCAATGATGATCTTGAATTTTTCTTGTTTGTGTTCCCAAACTACTGTCTAGTGTATTATGGTCTTTATAATTTGACTGTAATGCTGATGTGACAAGAAGTAACCATTTATCTCATTAACCAATGAACTGGGTGTTTTACATTAAGGTGAATCCCCAGCTGTAAATGACCAGTCATGGTGGTATAGTGGTTAATATAACAAGGTGAATCCCCAGCTGTAAATGACCAGTCATGGTGGTATAGTGGTTAATATAACCAGGTGAATCCCCAGCTGTAAATGACCAGTCATGGTGGTGTAGTGGTTAATATAACAATGTGAATCACCAGCTGTAAATGACCAGTCATGGTGGTGTAGTGGTTAATATAACAAGGTGAATCACCAGCTGTAAATGACCAGTCATGGTGGTGTAGTGGTTAATATAACCAGGTGAATCCCCAGCTGTAAATGACCAGTCATGGTGGTATAGTGGTTAATATAACAATGTGAATCACCAGCTGTAAATGACCAGTCATGGTGGTGTAGTGGTTAATATAACAAGGTGAATCACCAGCTGTAAATGACCAGTCATGGTGGTGTAGTGGTTAATATAACCAGGTGAATCACCAGCTGTAAATGACCAGTCATGGTGGTGTAGTGGTTAATATAACCAGGTGAATCACCAGCTGTAAATGACCAGTCATGGTGGTATAGTGGTTAATATAACCAGGTGAATCACCAGCTGTAAATGACCAGTCATGGTGGTATAGTGGTTAATATAACCAGGTGAATCCCCAGCTGTAAATGACCAGTCATGGTGGTATAGTGGTTAATATAACATGGTGAATCCCCAGCTGTAAATGACCAGTCATGGTGGTATAGTGTTTAAGCCATCAGACTGGTAGGTACTGGGTTCACCTCCCGGTAACGGCTCCCACCCAGAGTGAGTTTAACGACTCAATGGGTTAGGCTACTACACTGACTTCTGTCTCACTAACCCCGTGTCCTGAACAGACTGTCCAGATAGATGGGATGTGTCCCCAGAATAGCATGCTTGAACCTTACTTGGATATAAGCACAAAAATAACAGTAGCTGTTTATATGTCACGGTTGTTGGGTGTAAATGACAGTTGCTGTTGTGCAGATAACAGTATCTGTTTATATGTCACTGTTGTTAGGTGTGAATAGCAGTTGCTAGGTCTCAGGGGTCACACTGGAAAGAATTCATTTTCAGTCAGTTTTCAAATATGTAAAATACTTATTTTTAAATCATTAGCAAATATAAACATAATGTTTAGTACTTAAATACAAAATGTGGCCACTTTATATAAAATTTAGTAGTTGCATAATTTGGCAGTGGGCTAGATGAGCCCTGCTGTCTAACTGGCAGATACTTTCTGTAGATGACAGTTGATATATAGAGGATACTCCTCTAGTGTCTTGTGATACCATAATTTATCAGCACGAGTTGATAAAAGTATGAAATCCGAGACTTTCAGAGGATATCTATACTGGCATCAATGAGTGCTGATAAATTATGATATCACAGGACATGAGGGGGTATTCTTTTTATCATGTATTATCATTATTTTCATTTGTGACAATTGTAAACAATGTCAGTAATGTGGGTTGAATGTCACTATATTTGGCAGGGGTAGACTCGTTAACTAGCAGAATGACAGTAGCGTGACATCACTAATGATAGATTTAGTGTTGAAATATACACAGTGACTTAATAAAAGAAGCGATATCTCCTAGAAGAATATTGCAGGAGATGCCAGTGATACAGATATTTAAAGCTGTCTTTGTGCTACAGTATCTTAAAACCATCATAGGGTATGACATCATTATGATGCACACCATAGCCTACAATGGTTTTATGATATGATAAGATAGCTTCAAAAATATGGGCCCTGAATGATATTTTTACCTTTCTATGAATTCATTTCACTGGCAGTGCAAGTTTTATGAAGTTTTACACATATATCTGTTGTCCATATTACACAGTTGAATATTGTTTTCTGTAACTCTATTGTAATATATTGACAGCCGACCAAAGATAGACCTATATATATATTTATACACCTGGATTTTGTTGTGGATCTGTAAAACAGAAGTGTAAATGGTTTTGTAAATACATGACTTTGTACATTAAAATGTAATATTTAATACCGAAAACTATTTTAAAAATTAAATCATTTGTACACAGTATCTTCAAAGGTTTGGTGTATGTCAAAATATTTTGCACTTAATAATTGCTTATTTTCATGTAATTAAGTAATGCCTGTAGGTATGAATTCCGTTCATGACCTATATATTTTGTACAATGTGTAACCTTATTAAAAGGCAGTCTGGATGATGGATTTGCTTTTATGTTTATGTTCAAAAAAAAAAAAAAATATTGACAGTTTTGTAATTGTATTTGTCATTTATGTTATATATACCCCCGGTAATTATATTCACTTTGCATTCCAACTGTCTGTACTTTCTCAATAAAATTTAGTAAAAATACTTTAAATGCAGTTTCTTTGTTTAGTTTGTACCTAAAATTTTGATATTTTTATTTGGACAACTCTGACAACCAGATTAGTAGATAACAACTAGATTGGTAGATCAGAGAGCAAAACCTATGGTGTCACACCAAGTATACTACTCAAAAGAATTTAAGGGTCAGACGATATTTTCGACATTATTTTCTGAATGTCAATTATATTAGCTAGACCATAATGTCACGCATGGTATTGTTCCATTTTGACGAAAGTGGGTCTAAGCAACCCATAAATGAATTAAAATCCACTGTCATTGACACTGTCGACTAGTTCTAATGGCGAAAACATGCTTACATTTGCACGTAAATTAGGGCGAAAGCGAAAGGTCTGCTAAGTGCCCATAACTTGCTTTTTCACAAAGCGCTTCATTTGCAAGCTTTGCACGTGTATTCCATGTTCCCAATGCTGAATTTCCGTATAATTGGAGCTTGCGTTCGTGTACGGTGCACACTCCAAATACGACAATGGTACGACTTCAACTGACTATCGAAGATCGAGGAAGGGCTATTGCTTGGCTTCAGGATGGCAATACGCAAAGAAATGTTGCTCTGAGACTTGGTGTCAGTCAGAGTGTCGTTGGCCGACTGTGGCAACGGTACCAAGCAACGAATTCTGTTCGAAATCGTCCACGTTCGGGAAGACCCCGAAGCACTACAAATAGAGAGGACCGCTACATCACCAATATGGCTCTACGTCAACGCACAACCACTGCACGCCGATTACGTGACAATCTGTGGACTGCGACTGGAACTCGAGTGTCTGATCAAACCATACGCAATCGTCTGAGAGCCAATAATCTACGCTGCCGTCGCCAGGCTGTTCGACCACACTCCTACCACGTTACAGAACGGCCAGACGTCACTGGTGCACGCTTCATCTGCGGTGGCAACGTGTTCAGTGGAGTCGAGTGATGTTCACTGATGAGTCCAGGTTTAGTCTCCAGTTCAACGACGGCCGGGTTCGTGTCTACAGACGTCCTGGGGAGCGCTTCGCTGACGTTAACGTTAGACAACGTCACCGGTTCGGTGGTGGCAGCGTCATGGTGTGGGGCGGCATCTCTATCCACCACAGGAACCCCCTCTATGTGGTGGATGGCAATCTGAATGGAATCCGCTATCTGAATGAGATTATCCGGCCGTTGGTTCTCCCAGGCCTTCAGCAGATTGGCGGCGGGGCAGTTCTGCAGGATGACAATGCCAGACCCCACCGCGCCAGGGTGGTAACGGACTTTCTCAGACAACAAGGTATCGCCAGGATGGATTGGCCAGCATATTCGCCTGACTTGGCCCCAATAGAGAACGCCTGGGACGAATTAGGCAGGAGAGTTCGGGATAACCATGCCCCTCCGGCCAACCTTCATGATCTGGGTCAACATCTTATGGCAGAGTGGCAGGTCATTCCCCAAGAGTTCTTCAGACGTCTGATCAACAGCATGAGGCAACGATGTGTCGAGTGTTTTCGCGCCAGGGGTGGATTCACACGCTATTAAACGAATGTTCTAATGTGTAAAATCCATGTTTGACAACCTTCAACTTTGACAGCATGTCATGTGACTTTCTTGTATACAGTGACGTTTATTTGTGTTTTTTTGTAAATATGGAACAATAAATAAAAAATTTGGTGTAGTTTACATCATCAATCTAATACACTCTGAAACTTATTTGGTTATAAATTTTTGACCCTTAAATTCTTTTGAGTAGTATATATTAATTCTCTTCCAGTTGTCTTGGATCTGAAAACAGTTTCTTCAGGTGGTAAAATAGAGCAAAGCAGTGAAGAAACCAATGCACCATGAAGCACATTTTAAAATATCTCTCCCTCTCTCTCTCTCTCTCTCTCTCTCTCTCTCTCTCTCTCTCTCTCTCTCTCTCTCTCTCTCTCTCTCTCTCTCTCTCTCTCTCGTTCAATGTTGATGTGATAAATCTATAAAACAAATAAAGGAATCGGTAAAAATATGACTTTGTAGTACAGCTACTGATGTGGTGTTAACCAGTTTATAAATAAATACCGTCTACTGTATTGCTATTAGTTATTACAACATTTGCTGGGGGTGAATCTTACAGACAAAAGAATCCTATTGTCTGGATGTCCTCATTTACGAAATGGATATAAATAAACGTTAAAAAAAAAAGGTTGTGTGTGGGTTATCGAGATAAAAGCGCCAGAAAATTCACGTCGTTTATCGGTCAAATTAGCAAAGCGAACTGTCACACGTGAGAAATCAGTTCAAAGGCTGCGATGATGATGACCTAGACGCCAGAACCACACTATCTAATGAAGTGAACAGTACAAAACTAGAAGAAAAAAATCCACTGATATAAAGATAAGTTTACGATAAAAAAGAGAACAAACTATCACTATGAACAATGTTGTTTACGTGCGAAAATTTCGCGATATTAATCAAACGATTATTACTTTTCTAACGAGGGTTCTATAGAAATTAAATTATATTTTTATCCATTTATTTAATAGGTCTTCACAGACTGCAAGTTTGCAGATAACGCTTTCTTTTTATATTATTACCCCTTCACACCCCCCCCCCCCCCCCCCACCACTGTAGGTCAAATAACCATGTGATGTCTAGGTAATCGCTGATAGATTAATTGTTCATGATAAAATCCAGACTGTGGTGTTTGTGTGTGTGTGTGTGTGTGGGGGGGGGGGGGGGGTTGGGGGGGTTTATCTGTTGACCGGGTTTGACTATATATATATATAATTAGTCGCATCACAGCGGTTTCGCTATCACTTATTTGTACAGATAAAATCTGTTTTGTAATGTATACACGTTAGTACATGGTCATGTAATCAAACCTGTTACTCTGTTTAAGACACCCCTGCGTGTGCTGTAACCTCACCGTGGTGCAGGGGTGTAACATTCTCTTTGAGAATGGCCAATACAGCACAAAATTGAAGTTTTTAGTAAAATTCAGTATCCGTAAAATTCTGTGATATTTGTGTTTTTGCAGTTCTTTACACTGTTTTTGTTTAAGTCTTGAATTTTTATCACTTTATTTATTTGCATTACCATAGTTTGACACCCAATAGCCGATGTATTTTTCGTGCTGGGGTGTCGTTAAATATTCATTCATTCTGTTTAAGACAACGGGAGCAAATATGATGTTACTCCTACTGCTAGTGTTAACAGGAGTTACACATTCACTAGACAGTGGTCTAGCTAGAACTCCTATAGGATGGTTGTCATACCAACGGTTTAGAAGCAATGTTGACTGTAAAAACGACAAACATGATTGTACAAGGTACGCAGTGGTGAAAGACGTGGGGTGGGGGTGGGGAGAGAGAGAGAGAGAGAGAGAGAGAGAGAGAGAGAGAGAGAGAGAGAGAGAGAGAGAGAGAGAGAGAGACACACACACAGACAGACAGACAGACAGACAGAGTGAGGGAGTGAACTGTCTTTTTACAGCAAGGATCTGTACATGGAAATGGCAGACTGCCCGTTCACGGACATAAACGTAATTAAAACTGTTCTGTATTTACAGCGAGGATCTGTACAAGGAAATGGCGGACCGCCTGGTGTATGACGACTACAGGGATCTCGGCTACGAATACGTCAACATCGACGACTACTGGGCGGCCAAACAGAGAGACAGCGACGGCAAACTCAGGGCGGACCCAGAGAGATTTCCCAGTGGAATCAAGAAACTCGCCGACTACGTGAGTGTCATAAACACCTAGGAAAATCCGTAGATGAATGGATGGATGGATGGTTAGAACCAATGAATAAAAGTGTCAAATGTCCAGCATCAAATCAGAATCTCAAAGTAATTATTAAAAAAAAAATCGTATTTCTGTACAAGACTAAACTGGATAATTTTTTTACAAAATATCTTTAGTATATGTTTAACGCGAATGATTTAAATGTTTTTTCGATTAGTAGCAAGGTATCTTTTAAGTGCATCATCCCACCGACAGCATAATACATACCACGCTCTTTGTGAGACCAGTTGTGGAGAACTGACTGGAATGAGAAATAACTTAATTGGCCCACTGACGGGGATCGATCAGAGACCGATCCCATCTGATTAAAATTAGCTCTACTGGTCTACCAGTAGATCTAACAGCATTGCGTGGACTCCCATGTCCAGGTGGCATTTCATCTATAAATGACAATTTAAATATCGACCAATTACACTTCGCCTTTTATAGCGTTATTCGGGAGCATACAAATTCTAAAACTATCGGGCGAGACTATTTATGCAATAGGCGAACCTGTTGGTCTATTTCAACATTAAAAACAGGGGGAAAAGTACAGTAATAAACTCTGGATTGTATACTAGTATAAACAGATTTTATGGCTATACCATCACGGTTTTTTTTTCGTCTTAAAACGAATTTTATAGAAAATTTTATATTGAAATTAGTTTCCAGCATACTTCGTAATTCAACCGAATCATTTCGTATACCCTCGGCATAACCCCGAATGTTTTCAAATTCTCTTCAAATCACTGACATGATTTTGCAAGTAAGGTTTTGATTGGTCGAATGAAAGGTCAACTGGACATGAGCTCCAACGGGGTGCTGTTAGATCCACAGGTAATAGTAGTTAACCAGTGGAGCTAAGTTTAATTCGATTGAGACCGATCGTACATCAGGCGAGCGCTTTACCACTGTTCTACGTCCCGCTTCCTATGAGTGTGTGTGTGTGTGTGTGTGCGTGCGTGTGCGTGTGTGTGTTTATTCTCCATTCAGTTTGTTATGTATTGCATTTCTGTTGTTGAATTTTAAACTACCCACAGTTAAAGTGCATTATAGCAGTATAAATGAATGTGTTGCGATTTGTGTCTGGTCGGGTTAATTAGTAATCTCAGCATTGTTTTAGATACGGATATAATTATTATTCGCTTTTATGTAGTCTCAACCCGAGAATATGGACACCAAGACTGATTAATATACAAACCTATAACATATTTGAATAAGGAAGGAAGGAAATGTTTTATTTAACGACGCACTCAACACATTTTATTTACGGTAATATGGTGTCAGACATATGGTTAAGGACCACACAGATATTGAGAGGGGAAACCCGCTGTCGCCACTTCATGGACTACTCTTTTCGATTAGCAGCAAGGGATCGTTTATATGCACCATCCCACAGACAGGGTAGCACATACCACGGCCTTTGATATACCAGTCGTGGTGCACTGGCTGGAACGAGAAATAGCGCAATGGGCCCACCGACGGGGACCGATCCCACACCGACCGCGCATCGAGCGAGCGCTGTACCACTGGGCTACGTCCCGCCCCCAGATTTGAATAATGAATGAATGAATGAATGAATGTTTAACGACACCCCAGCACGAAAAATACATCGGCTATTGGGTGTCAATCTATGGTAATGCAAATAAATTAAGTGATGATTAACATCAATATAAAAATTCAAGACTTAAACAAAAACAGTGTAAAGAACTGTGCAAAAACACAAATATCACAGAATTTTATGGATACTGAATTTTACTCAAAACTTCAATTTTGTGCTGTATTGGCCATTCTCAAAGAGAATGTTACACCCCTGCACCACGGTGAGGTTACAGCACACGCAGGGGCCAGATTTGAATAAAGTCACAACAGAGTGAAACAAGAGTCTGTAGCGCTGAAACGCGGAAATACCATTAGAGCTCGTCTCCACAACGGTTACTTCTCAGAGGTACGTTAGTTTTTAATAATGTGAAAAATGCATTTCGTTGTATTACAAACACCATGATGATCAGAAACCTTCGGATGTACGGAAATGAATAATATAAACAATACAATCTAAGTAATGTCTGATTTCAATGATGAAAAACGGCTCTAACAGTGAACAATACGCCGAAATGTATAAATATTAGGGTCAGTCACTTTAACCTGTTGCATTATCAGGTACACGTTAAAGGACTGAAGCTGGGTATATACGCAGATTTCGGAACTCTGACGTGTAAAGACTATCCTGGTAGTACATTTTACGAGGAACTGGACGCCCAGACTTTCGCTGACTGAGGGGTCGACTCGTTGAAACTCGATGGTTCATAGTTGTTATTCAACAATATATGATTATGCTGTTGACAAGTTATTAAACTATAAATAATAATGCTGTGGTATTCATCTATTATTACTATGCTGTGGTATTCAACCATAGATGAATATGTTTTTGGTAAATTGTTTTTCAACTAAGCTGTTGGTAAGTTGTTATTCAACTATATATGTCTATGCTGATAGTAAATTGTTATTCAACTATAGATGACTATATGCCGTAGGTGAGTTGTTCAACTATAGATAACTATGCCGTAGGTAAGTTGTTATTCAACCCCAGATGGCTATGCCTAAGGTGATTTGTTATTCAGTTATAGATGACTATGCTGTCGGTAAGTTGTTATTCAACTATAGAGGACGATGGCGTTGGAGGATTGTTAAACGAGAGTGTCGTAGCTAGATTCGTTATTCAACAATACCTTATTGTACTGTAGGGGAATAGTTAATCAACCTTAAAATTAATGATAGACTGATAGTTTCATAGAAAAAGAACTATACACGATTATGTCATAGGTAAATTGTTATGTAGCTACAAACAACAATGCTTTAATTAGTATGTGGCTGAAATATACAGAGGATACTACATTCACGTCCGTTAGAGACCATTAGGCCTAGCATACGAGTTGTTTTGAAAAGATCAAATGCGAGTTCGATATATAATACTACATGAGTGGCCGTTAGATGCCATTTATCTTACATATTGTGTTAAAAACGTATTTAACAAGCTAAAGCTTGTGACAGTTGAAAAGTATTTCACTCGGGACATACACATGATACGAAATGGAAGCTCGTTTAATATCCTATAAATAGACACGTAAAGGTTTGGATCCAAGATTATCCTGCAGGTAAGTTACTATGAATTGTGTAATATTACAGTAAAATACACAGGTCGTCACCAGTCATTTGATACATTTGACTCACGTTTTGTTTAGTGTACATACACATATACGACGTTCCATTATGTTACATGTTTTTCTGTCGATTTCACTTTAACGTTTTTGTAAAAATGACTGTCTGTTTCAGGTTATTCATTGATGGAGTTTTGGCTCAATAAGACTGGAAGACCTACTGTATTCCTGTAGCTGGCCGGCCTATGTCGTCTTTTCTCACAAAACAGTAAGTGTAATCAATACTATATGCAGCTTTTCACACAAAACAGTAAGTGTAATCAATACTATACGCGGCTTTTCACACAAAAACAGTTAGTGTAATCAATACTATACGCGGCTTTACACAAAACAGTAAGTGTAATCGAAGAGAATAACTGGTTATTGTTTTAAGATATCAGCTTTATCCTGCGAAGAATACAGCCGATTAAGACAGTAACCATTTTAATTTTTTTTATCCTGCAATCCTACATAGGAAACTTTACCATTTTCCAGAATACTAGATCCAAACGTGATGAATGCTGTGTCGCCTAAAATATATATACACCAAAATAACCATTTATTTCTTATTTTTAAAATAAAAATTATCTTCAAAACGGTGTCAAAAATCAAAACCATCAACTGGAAATATAATAAGTAATTTCGAACAATATAAAATGCCTTTGCTGATCATAGCTAGTGTAAAAGTAGTTCCATCCCAAAAAGCTGAATTCTTGGTCAGTGACCGAAAATATAGAAATTTATCTAGTCATCATATTATATTTGACATGCAATAGCCGATGATTAATAATCACTGAGCTCTAGTGGTGTCGTTAAACAAAACAAACCTCTTCTAATCATCATATCTTACCAATATATATATATAGTAATTGCAGGATAAAATACTATATACGACTTTCTCCACAAAATAAATACTATTCACAGCTTTTCTGAGATAACAGTGCATCAGAGATATCACTTTTGATATGAGAAAGTTATACACTGATATATTGTTATATTTTCAGGTACTACTATTAAAAACTTCAGATCTATCTTGACACTGGTTTAAGCAAATAAACGATGGTGTTTTAGTGCGTCCTCGTCGGGAGAGGCATTGTAATATAGTCTCTGGATTGTTGTCCAACCAATATTCTTGTCTCATTTGTCATTGGTGTGTAGCCCGACTATGCTGCTATAGCTAAGACCTGCAACAACTGGCGCAACTACAGGGACATTGGCGATTCGTGAAGCAGCATCACCGACTCATCCGCTTCTACGGTGACGACAGTAGCAACTTCAGTTCAGTCGCTGGGCCTGGCAACTTCAACGACCCGGACATGGTTAGTCAAAACACTGGGGTATCTAAAGCAGAAGATGTCATTTATTGGCTCCCTTTCCTCAAACCAATAAATAAAACATTGAAGCCCTTGTAGAAATGTTATCTTTCGAGAACCTATAATAAATATTATGTATCAATGCTATCGAAGCAACCTTTACCACAACTCCAGAACCTGGCAACATCGCTCATTGTACCTGGCAACATCGCTCATTGTACCTGGCAACATCGCTCATCGTACCTGGTAACATCGCTCATTGCACCTGGTAACATCGCTTATTGCACCTGGTTACATCGCTCATTGTACCTGGTAACATCGCTCATTGTACCTGGCAGCATCGCTCATTGTACCTGGCAACATCGCTCATTGTACCTGGTAGCATCCCCTTCCCTCCACTTTAAACGTTCATTTCAAATACTTTAAAAGCTGTTGAAATAGATCAACAAACATTAAGTGATTAATATAAGTACATTTTGGTTTCCTAACAATAATGATTAATTTCGTAATATCATGACGTTTATGGCTTCATGGTAGTGATATATGTTTTATTGTAGATAATGGTCGGTGACTACGGTTTGAGCTTTGACCAGCAACAAGTCCAGATGGCGCTATGGGCAATAATGGCGTCACTGCTTCTGATGTCTAACGACCTAAGAAATATCCGAGCAGAATCCAAAACAATCCTGCAAAATAAGATGGCGATATCAATAAACCAGGATCCACTGGGGATACAGGGAAAGAGAGTGTATATGGTAAAAAATATAACATAACAGGCCCGTAGAATCCCACACACTTGAGGACGAACATGTACGTTTTTTTTCTCCTACTCTGTAATAGTTAGAGGACGAGTAACAATACTTTATCGGCGTATAAAGGTAGTGTCGCACGAGACAAAGGCGAGGCGTTAGCCGAGCGTTTTCTCGTGCGACACTACCTTTATACGCCGATAAAGTATTGTTACTCGTCCTCTAACTGTCTTAGAGCAGAGCCAAAATCTCGTGCAGCAATACCGCTTATAAAGTGAATGTCTGAAGTACTTTATCGGGATATAAATGTACTTCACGTGACCAAATATGAAGCTCCCATTGGACTAGAAATTCAGCTGTGCTCTAAATATACATAAAGATGAACATATATAGCTCTAGCGACTGTGCACCCCTCTACTCACTCCTTGTGGGGAAAAACATTTTAGCAAGGAACGTAACTTAGACGACCGGCCTCGGTGGCGTCGTGGTTAAGCCATCGGTCTACAGGCTGGTAGGTACTGGGTTCGGATCCCAGTCGAGGCATGGGAGTGAGTGCTCCGCAAGGCTCAATAGGTAGGTGTAAACCACTTGCACCGACCAGTGATCCATAACTGGTTCAACAAAGGCAATGGTTTGTGCTATCCTGCCTGTCGGAAGCGCAAATAAAAGATCCCTTGCTGCCTGTCGTAAAAGAGTAGCCTATGTGGCCACAGCGGGTTTCCTCTTTTAAAAAAAACGTCCAATAGCCGATGATAAGATAAAAAAATCAATGTGCTCTAGTGGCGTCGTTAAATAAAACAAACTACTTTTTTTTAAAACTTAGACGTGTTTCTTGCTGTTTTTTTATTGCTTTTTGTTTGGTTGGTGATTTTTTTTTGGGGTGGGGGGGGGGGGGGGGGTGCAGTGGGAGTGGGGGCGGTTTTTTTCTGAACGTAAAAATATTATCCTCCTCAACAGTAAATGAACAGTCAATCCCACGCTTTCACGTGCACATACTATGAGAATTCGTCTGCCATTTTCTTTCAAGAACAATAAATTCGAAATTTGGACAAGGCGGCTGACAAATTCGCAGTTTGCGATCGCAGCGGTGTATTATGCGACTGGAGGAGGACCAGCACGAGAAATGACGTCATTAGGGAAGATTGGATTGACCAATGAAAGATACAGCCTGACTGACGTATTCACCGGCCAGCCTGCTGGAATATACAGCCTGAACACAACTTTAGGCCAGTCGTTTTTGATTAATAGCTTTACGGATCCGCCGAAGTTCATTAAAAAGTCCCGCTGGAAAAATTAAAATGCAAACCTACATTTTTTTTTTTTTTTTTTTTACCGCCGTTCTGACCAAAACAAAAGAAAAAAAGAAGTAATTCAAGGGTATTTTCCCCAAAATTATACTTGTCAAATCATATTCTGTCTTTGTTAAATTATTTATTCAGAAGTACGTTGTGTTTTGACTTTGCCGTGTATTGTGCGGGTGCACAGGTGCATGGCCACCATCTTGTTGTTTTTTATTGATACTTGCGGAAAGCGGCTATATGTCGAAATCAGAATTTCAAGTAGCAGAATTGAACAGTTTATCGTAGTATGTCTGTATTAACTAATTCAACATCATAAATACATATCAAAAGTATAAATCAATAAGCATCTATGTATAATACAGTATTTATATGTGTGTGTGTGTGTGTTCATAATGAATAATCTGGATTTGAAAATTTTCTTTTTTTTTCCTCCGACAGAAAAAAATTGGTCAGAAAAAATTTATAAAAAAATGGATCCAAAACTTTTATTTTTATTTTTATTTCGACCACCTACATATATTTTGTGGAAAAAAAATCCGTAAACCATTTAATAAAAAATAGGTGGCCTTAACTTTACGACCCAACCCGTCCGGCGTTGTGTTTTTCTTAGCTGTCCCGCTGAGAGTCCAGCCTTAGAAACAGTTGACAAGTGTTTTGGTAATAAACCGAGTCTGGCTACAACGATCATACAGTCATTTCAAGTTATCTTAAGCGGTCACACAATGGAGTACAAAAAACGACCGCTTAAGACAGATGGCCGCTGATTACAGGTTGCCACATTTACAGTTTTTAAAATATAATATTATGTTGTTGTTTCTTTTTTACCATCTATACTGCTAATTTGCTGACTGAACTCGGGGATGATCACACGGCTTCTAGCTAGACTGGTGTTTGCTCCTAATCTTAAATGAATATGATATGACAGAACACGACGGTACCAGTTAAAGTGATCGCGAGCGCTCGCCTTCCTGAACACGTCTTTGCTTTTCCAGGAAACTTCAACACAATACCAGGAAGTACTAGTAGTTCTCAGTCCAGGTATTTTAAAGGTAAATCTATACTACCGAAGGTAAGTTTATGTTTACTTCAGCCTGTAATTTCTACATCACATTGTGTAAACTCAGGCTAGTCCGAAGAGAAAAGTATTGACTCGTGCGCGCTAAATGTCTGTCCTCATATATAATAATACTGAACCAAAAAAGAAACTTCCGATTTTCAGAATTAGCCTATGTTAATCTTTTTTTTTAAAGAAATCAGTTAACATTGAAAATGAATTACATCTTGAGTGTCAGAATTTATCGATTTTACCCTCCGTGTAACACCGTGTTTGTAGTGGAGCAAAGCGACAACGTGACAGTTGATTTTCACGTGCAAGCATGGCTCAACATGTTTCACGCAGTTTGAATTGGTTTCTTCTTCCTTTTTTTTTTTTTTTTTTTTTAATCAGTTCATCGACTTTGTAGTCAGTAAGAATAACACGTAAAATTTCGCAATTTATTGAAATTTATATTTTTATCAACACACCGAAACACATTCCATAGTTTTCACATGCATTACGCAGTTGCCCCGTACACGTGCGTGGGGTGTCATTCTCGATTTTGACAATTTTCAGGAAGGTCCATTAATCACGGTGGAACATTATTTCTGTCAAATCTTTTTCATTTCTGTTGATCATACAGTTGTTATTGTTTTTTTTAGTCATTTTTATTGTTTGAATTTCCGATTTACTGATAAAAAAACGTCAACTCTCAAATTTCACATCTGACCCCAATCGTCCTTCAAGATCTTTGGTGGTCGGTCATAAAACCTACTGTAATACTAAACTACCGGTTGTAATGTTTGCCCAATTAATTCACTATTATCATATAACCATTCCCCACAGTTAATATACCTTACAATTTTGGCCATTGTAAATTCTTATTAGATTTCCCTTACTTTTTTTGAAGAGTATCTATCTATCTGTCTATCTATCTATCTATCTATCTCTCTCTGTATATATATAATTAAATTTTCTTTGCGTCTATACACTTTATAACAATCTGATTGGACCAGTGGTTGCGTTGCGTAACTGTATGAATGGCGTAGCGTGTCAGCGCGAAGCCGTTCATACATAAATGTGTAAAACGGTTTTGATGTTTATCATCGCATGAACGTCAAAAATATAACGTTCAATTCTTATAATTCCAAATGCATTAATATTACCATTATACAAAACTATATTAAAAACTTTATTCCACAATGATTTACAAATACACAAATAAGTTACGGTACATTCGTTTTTTTCCCGTCAAATCTCCTACTCGTTCTACTGATTTACTGGTTTTATAAATTTTAATTTTCTGAATCAAATGTGGATAAAAAGTTATAGAATTTAAAATAACTAACATCAACTGATAACGCAAACAGTTTCTTTCAAAAATATCAAACGATAATTAATTAAGAATTGAACGATCTATATACTTAAATGGAAGATTTGTTGTAAAGCGGTTAGAGTATGAATGTTTAACTAATTAACATGAGGGAAACAATTCGGAAAGCAAGGGGAGCAGAAAAAATTCGGAAAGCATTATAGAAACTGAAAGAAAAGGAGTTTTAGACTATTAACTAGCTTAGGGCGAAGTGACGTCAGCTCTGATTAACTCCAGTATGCACATTGTAAACAAAGGCAGTCATTTACGACAAGGCGCTTCGCTTTTATCAACCGGACTTGTAAAACAACATAAATGACTTTATAATATAATAAACTATTTAACTAAATATATTTCCATTTGCATTAATAGAACGAAATGGGGTTATAGTATTTTTTTTCTCTTAAAAAAGTCTAAAGAAAAAATGCATATTATTAGGCCTATTTGTAGGGTACGTTGAAGTAAAAACGACCACTCACGATACCCAAGTGATAATTATTATTATTTTAATTTTTTTTTTTTTTTTGGGGGGGGGGGGGGGTCTACATAATTGGTCAGTTTTATGATTTTAGATGGAAAAGTCTGCTTAATCAAGGGTTTCACTGAATTATTTACAGTAATATAGCAGGACGGCTGATAATGTCCATTACCATTTCAGGGGTGGCCACCCCATAATACTCTGTGATCTTTATAAAACGTGCACGTATTTTGTTTGTGTGTCTAGACACCATGACTTGGTGAACGTCCGAAATATACACCTGCCAATCAGGAACCACAGGTACAGGCCACGGAGAGAAAAGACCAATTAACTAAGAAAACACTCCGATTATCATTTAAGTACGTGGGTTAATGTAGGGACAAAACATAATACAGTTATTTCGACACTTTGACAATGATGGTTTATTTTGTATTGAAAAATAATATATACTTATTGCTGGCTTACTGGGATGGATATTATTACAGAACATTTCGATGCATCCGCAAACATTGTTTCTTCAGTTTTAAGACTAATTCCTGACGTGACACGTTAAGTATTACGTAACCACCGGCTCGCCAGAGGGCGTATTCACTGGGATGATACAAAATGGCTGCGCCAGTTATATATACTAGCCGTCACATTTAACAGTTTTATTAATTAACTATACGATTATACTTGTTGATATTAAGCAATAATTAGCATTACATATCGTTGAATATGCATACCAGACCAAATGCCTTAATTGTCCCTTCCTTTAACTTGAGCTGCCACATGAGCTTGAATTGCCCCATTTTTAAGCATTCCAATACCTCTGTTCATGTCATCGTTGTTTAAATGTCACATTTTATTGTTTCGAGGCATAAGGTTGTATGCAACATTGACATGACTCGAATCTGTTGCAATATTTTACGCTGCAACACCCTTGGATAACTTTGTTAACTTTCAAACGCATGGTCACATATTGCACATGCTTCATGTTGACAGTGCAGTGACAAGTGAGTTGTTTATTTTATGAACTGCAATCCTTTCCATGTAACCCCTGCGTGTGCTGTAACCTCACCGTGGTGCAGGGGTGTAACATTCTCTTTGAGAATGGCCAATACAGCACAAAATTGAAGTTTTGAGTAAAATTCAGTATCCGTAAAATTCTGTGATATTTGTGTTTTTGCACAGTTCTTTACACTGTTTTTGTTTAAGTCTTGAATTTTTATATTGATGTTGATCATCACTTTATTTATTTGCATTACCATAGTTTGACACCCAATAGCCGATGTATTTTTCGTGCTGGGGTGTCGTTAAACATTCATTCATTCATTCCTTCCTTCCTTTCCATGTAGTGACCGTGCATACAACATTGATAAAATTTCAATCCCTAGCAAAAGTTGAGTGTGTGTGTGTGTGTGTATATATATATATATATATATATACAGGGCTCGAAATGCAGTGTTAGTACATGCACCGGTGCATGCTGATTTTTGCGTGTGCATGTAACTTTTAAAACTGGGTGCACGCGGTGCATGCTAATATTTTTCAAGTACTGTGTATTGCGAATACTAGTATCCTGTTGTCTACCATATTCAGACTCAAGTTGTTGAATTTTGCGTATGCATTTCGTAATTTGTTCGCCACATGAAAACGATAACTTTTATCTTATGGGCGCATCCATTTTGTATCCCATAATCCTACTTACAACAATGGCGCCCTTTCGGTCATTTCCGTGAAATATATTTGCGAAAATTGCCGGCAATATCTCGGTTATATCCGTGAACGGTATTAGGGAAGGTGGTCGAGACCGACTTTGGGGTATCCACGCGCATAACACAGTTGTTGTCGTCACTGACAAATTGAACTCCGCCAGATCTGTGATCAATACAAAGCACCGTAACTGCCTTGAACATTTTCGACCTCAGATATGGGCACTTGATCAGATGATTGCGAACGTGCAGGTGCGTTACTCGCGTAGTTGACTCGAAGTCAGCCAGTGATTATTTCAATCGCAACTTCTCGTCGAATACCGTAGGCTAATTTATATTATACCAACAGATCTTATCAAGTTAAAAAAGTTGATAACTTGCTTAATACAAAACACAAATATTCGTACGTTTTTGTAATAGGCCTATTATAGATTTCTGTAAGGCGTTTACTTTGGGTGAAATTTTCAAATTTGATCAAGAATCAGTAATAAACGCAGTTGTATAACGTTCCAGTACTGTTAATAAATAAATAAATATAGGTATTGCCGAATAATTCCGAATAGCATCGTATAAAAACAAAAAACGAAGTTGCCTTATTTTTGGTGCATGCAGAATTTTAATGGTTTATGTAACATTTTTTCAGCATGCACCTGGTGCATGTAGATTTTTTTTTTCATTTCTAGCCCTGATATATATATATATATACTAAACAGCATTGAAAACGCACCACCAAGAAATGTTTGGATTTCGAAAAGAATACCTGAGCAATAAATGTTTTTGTTGTGAACAGCAATAGATGGATGATTAATAATGACAACAAACAAAAAAGGATGCACAATCATTGATTAGTTTTAATTCATCTACGTATGAAAGACACGTGGGGTCACAATCAAAAGTTAATAGCGCGTATGACCACCATCTGCAGCAACACAAGCCATGCACCGTCTTTTCATCGACCCAATAAGTCTGCGAATAGTGTTCTGGGAGATAGCATTCCACTCCTGCTGTAGTGCGTTTTCCAGTTCTCTAAACTTATTCATTTGTGGACGACGTGAGATGCGTTGACCAAGGTAATCCCAAAGCACTCTATTGGCGATAAATCAGGGGACAATGCTGGCCATTCAAGCAAAGGGACATTATTGTTCGCTAGATACTGTATTGTAACACGTGCTGTGTGCGCTCGGGCATTGTCTCTGCTGAAATGTGTGCATATCCCGATGCTGATGAAAGAAGGCAATGATATGATTTTGCAAGACGTTATCCCGGTAGTAAATGGCATTCATTCTGCTAGGTAAACATGGAGTGCTGTTCGGTGATGGTAACTGATCCTGCCCCACACCATGACACTCCTTCCACCCATTGATCCGTCTGGACAAGGCAGTCATTGTGGTAACGTTCTCCACGCCTACGCCACACCCGCAACCGACCATCAGCATTCCTTAAATGGAAACGGGATTCGTCAGAGAATAGCACACCATGCCAACGTTGTAATCTCCAATGACGATACCTTCCTGCAGATGGCAGCGTTCGATCACGAATATGGAGGCGAACAATATGGCGATCTTGTCGTGGTGTAGTAACACGTCGTTGGCTTGGACGTGCACGGTCCCTGGTGGTTCCTGACTGCTGGTATCTCCTGTGATTGTTGAATGGTGGCATCCAAACCGCTGTGCAATGACTCTACCATATGCTGCTCACCGTATTTAGTCCGTTTGCTTCAAAAGGAAACAGATGAATTGGCATGTAACTTCATAAAGAATAAAGATAAAATTCATATTAAAAATGTGTTCTTAAGCTTTAAATCCATACCAACTCAAATAACATTTTTTGAAAAAAGAAATTCAATATAAATAAAAATGTTTCTTTAGAATTACCATTAAATTATACAGATTAAATCTCATTTTTAATACAGGAGTGAAGACAAAATACTAGAACAGCCAAGGCATGCAGCTTGACTTGCATTGTCTCTGAAGTAAACAAATAATGCAGTAGAAAAAGAATAAAGGTAGAACTGCGCGTGCTGTAGTATATAAACAAGTCTGGGTTGCAATCCACTTCGTGGCGATACAAGAGTGATGAAATAAACTTTGTGGTGATGCAAGAGGGGGTAAAATCTTCAGTAGAGGATTTCCACGGGAGTGGCTGTCCTATAGAAGAAACACGCACACGTGTGCGTTTAATTTGGATAGTGTAAGTGCTACAGTAGTAGGCTACTAATAAAATAAATATCGAAAGAAAAATAAATCTGTGAAAAAAACAAAACAAAAAACATTTTACCAAAATATGCGATGTACTTAATTATCATATTATAACGCATAAAAAAACGTACTTATTGTTTATTACAGTAATATTTGGACGGTTATATCATCATGTAAGTCTTGGTATCACTTTAGATCTGATTTGTTCTTGTTTCATGCAAATCGCTTAAACTTAAAACAATACCGACGACAATCAATTAACTGAACTTTGGAATATGCCCTGCATTAATGGAAAATTTTATTGTTATTTTCATATGCGCTGACGTTAGTGTAAGTTAAAATTACAAGATAGATTTTGATCTTGCCCCAGAATAATGTAAGCTAATTAAATATTATTTCTTTTTAGCATAACGTTGAATAACAATTGTCAAATAGTAGCTCTACTAGATAATTATGGCGTATCCAGTCCATTCCAATAAGCCGACGATTTCCAGATTTTAAAAATACATGCAATACGTTTTGAGCTCTATTTTTAGAAAGTCTCGGCCCAAAGCGACAGAAGCTGAGTCTGGCGCTGTCAAAATATAGAGCATGTTCTGTCTTTTGCTGCCAGACCTGTAGTTCGCAACACAGTTGCGGTGTGTTTTGTCACATTCGATTCAGTTTCAAGTTTCAGTGTCTTTCTTTTTCAACTGGTACTATACTCGCCAGACCCTAAAATCGATGGTCGCCAAACGGACTACCTTTGTAAAATTCTTAGTCACCAATAAAGGTCGCCACGGGCGACCGGGCGACTGCTAATTCTCAACCCTGTATTCCACACACAAATCAACACACTTGTCTATCTATGTCAGTTCCATGCGGCGGCGATGCAATGCAGTCATCAATTCGTGAGGTGGCCATACCCGATATTAATGTGTTATTTTTGTTTATTATCCCTACCACATTTTATCAATAAATTCGTCCTTCTATCGTAACATTTGGGCCATATTTCTTTCCAAACAAATGCACCATACAGCACTCTTTCAATATACATATAAACATATTTTGGTTTGTTTTTCAACTTTCTAAATATTTGCTGTCAAACTTGCCGGAAGTTTCTTTTTTGGTTCAGTATATTATGGTTTTGTCAGTTTATTGGCTCCGCCTTGGACTATTGTTTGATATAAGCTAGCTCAGCTGGGGAGAGTATACGGCTGGGTAACCACAAATCAAGGCAAGTAAGGACGGGTCCTAATATATAAAATTATTAAATGTCAACCTATCCCACCACTATAAAAAAACATCCGTTAGAACAATTTTATGCATATATATATATGTGTGTGTGTGTGTGTGTGTTTGTGTATAAATTACAGGTATAACAAAATACATAGTTTTGAAAAGAACATATGACATATTGTCCCAGTAATGCAGACACGTTGGAGCAGGTTTGGGTCTCTAACCCACTCAATAATTCTTAATCAAAATATTATTGATAGTAAATCTTACGGCAGAGATGAATTTTACTTTTAGAATGCAGGGAATTGCATTTCGGGACATCTAGTTTTCAACATTTTACGGGTGAGGAACTTTGCTTTGAGTTCGATCTCAGTAGCCCAGCCCCCCCCCCCCCCCCCCCCTCCATGTCTGCTTGCTTCCGGCGTGCCTATAATGGCCTGTCTACACACACACACACACACACACACGTACGTTAAACGTAAGTATAAAATAAATTGGTACTCAATGAATGACGAGCGTTGTCAAATTAAGTATGTATATACTTCTGTGTCTCACTATTTGAGCCTTGATTATAAACACACTTAACTTATATTTAAGGGGCATAGCGTTAATAAACGTGATTTAAGTTTTAAATTCATATTGGATGGCAATCTTTTGTAAATGGTTATTTCATATGATTATGTCTTGTACTATATGCTTCTTAATTCATGAAATTTGTTACAAGCTGAAAAAAAGTGCATTTCTGTCTCAATCATATTTAGTTTTCTAGTTTCAATATTTAAATAATGTGAGCTAGTTCTTAGTTTTATAACCACAGAACGTGTATGTGGGTAGCACCTGATATATAGGTTATTAGATATTGCCAACTTTGTGCCTGAGGCCAGTTTTATGTAAAATATTACGTTTAATAGTTTTGTTTTGCCATCAATTATATTTTTGTTACAGTTAAAATTAATGCTTATTTGTTTTTATAGCTTTAAAAGATTGCCTAACCACGATTAACACCGTTCATATAGTTATTTTTATCAAACATAAACGCTTTTCTTAGCTATTACTTAAGTAATAAAGATGTATTTTGTAATTGTCGTAACTACCGCATAACGCCTAGTTTAAAACCTACAAGCAATATTACTACATTTTCACACACTCCTGATATGTATTATAAATATTTTAGATGGGTTTTGTTTTGAAAGGAATGTTGTCATTGAAAACAAATTGTAATCCGAAATTTGTAACCAAACTTCGATAATATGGAGTCAAATAGCTTCAAAACGGTATTAATTTATCATTCTTTAAATTCCCTTTCAGTGCTTTTTACTTAAATTTTCGTTTGCGAATTTTAAGTTTTCAGAATAAGTAATATACATACTAAATATTGAAATGAGTCTGTTATATTTAATATATTGTTGTTATATTTAAAATATGATTGATATTTATCTTTCATACTTTTCTTATTAAACAGTGTAGAAATATTTGTTTAACTTAATTAAGTATGAAATCCTAATATGATAAAAAGAACGTTTTAATACAAACTCTAATTCATCTGATTCTTCGATATCTCTCCACCTTGACAGTCTATTTTCCCTTAGGATTAGATATGCCTTAATGTATTTTGGTGATTAATTTGTAGGAATATTCTAATTGTTTTTCGAGATAAAATTTAATATTATGAGAAGAGCTTAAATGTGGGTTTTTTTATTTGTTTGTGTGTTGTTGTTTTTTTGTTGTTACATGCTTACATTAAGGCTGTATAAAGGAAATTGATTTTTTTCCAGTAAACATGGCAACCAAAGAATCCAAATCTAAAGTCCAGTCAGGTTTTGTTGATAACTGGCAAAAAGGAAAGTCAGTTACCGATAGTCTCAGTTATTCATTGGAGGAAAAGATTCTGTGTGACGTCACGTTCATGGTGGGAGAAAATCGGAAGCGTATACAAGCTCACAGGTTGATACTGAGTCTGCGTAGTTGTGTCTTCTTGGCGATGCTGACCGGACCTCTAGCAGAGCAGGATAACATTGAAATCCCGGATATCGATCCTGATGTTTTTGATCAGTTTTTGAAGTAAGAAAACCTTAACTTTACTCCATTAGCACACAATTTGTATATACCAAAAATGAAAAGTAACTATTTCATTGTGCCATTGACTGTGGGCGGGACGTAGCCCAGTGGTAAAGCGCTCGCTTGATGCGCGGTCGGTCTGGGATCGATCCCCGTCAGTGGGCCATTGGGCTATTTCTTGCTCCAGCCAGTGCACCACGACTGGTACATCAAAGGTCGTGGTATGTGCTATCCTGTCTATGGGATGGTGCATATAAAAGATCCCTTGCTGCCAATCGAAAAGAGTAGCCCATGAAGTGGCGACAGCGGGTTTCCTCCTTCAATATCTAAAGGGTTACAAAAAATGATCAATTCTCTGTTTAATTATACCCAAAACTGGGATTTAACTGTCAATACAAATAAAACTAAAATTGTTGTTTTTTAGAAACGGAGGTAAATTACGAGATAATGAGAAATGGTACTTTAATGGATGTAAACTAGAGGTTATAAATGAATTTATTTATCTTGGCGTTTTATTTTTCTATAATGGTAAATTTTCACGTACACAGAAGCGATTTGCAGAACAAGGACGGAAGGCATTATTCTCAATATTGAATGTATGTAGGAACAATTTCTTCAATATCGAAACAATGCTTGCTGTTTTTGATACATATATTAACTCTATCCTTAGTTATGGTGCTGAAGTTTGGGGCTTTCACTCGGGTCATGATGTTGAAAAAGTACATATACAATTTTGTAAAAGATTATTGGGTGTAAGAAAAGGAACGTGTAACGAATTTGTTTATAGCGAACTGGGACAGTTTCCACTTCAAATAACAAGAAAACTGAGAATTTTTAAATATTGGATAAAATTACGTAACACTACAAATTGTATTCTAAGGGGTATATATGAAGAAATGGCACACTATAACGATAATTGGTTAATTAACATTAGGCACGAATTGTATTCACTTGGATTGAACTATATTTGGAATTTATCGTATATTGACGACAGTATTTACATTATAATCAAAGAAAGGATATTAGATACTTTTAAGCAATTATGTTACAGTAAAACAATGACAACGTCTAGAGGACTTTTATATCAACATTTATTAAATGAATTTAGATTACAAACGTATTTAAGATTGCCAATGGAAACGCGATATATAAAAGAAATATGTAAGATTAGAATATGCGCTCATAAATTAAATGTAGAATCTGGGAGGTATCGAAACATTGAACGATCAGAAAGAATATGTACTCTGTGTAACGCTAATGCCATAGGAGATGAATACCACTTTATAATAGAGTGTCCACAATACAAAGATTTGCGTTGTAAATATATAAAAATGTATTATTATAAGAGGCCAAGTGTGTATCGTTTTATACAGTTATTAACCACCGGTGACAATAAGGAATTGAATAACCTAGGCAAATATTTTGTGCAAGCGAATACAATTGGAGATCGGTTAATGCAGGATGATAGTTAATGTAATAAATGTAACTTATATCACTTCATTTGTCCATGATTATATATAAACCACACCCACCATAGTTTTGCACGTGTGTATTTTGTATAACTATGTTGTATTATTTATGTTATGTATTCAGCTGATGAGTTGTACAACTCAAAGCAAATAAAGAACTTGAACTTGGTCCTTAACGATATGTCTGACGCCATGCGTCGTTAAATAAAACATTTCTTTCTTTGCGCCGTTGACTGGACCTTTAGTTGAACAGGATAATGTAATTACAATCCTGAATTATAAACCAGATACTGGAATTGGTTATCAGAACTGCAAGATATTTCATATTTTACAACATATTGTTTTCAGACACCCCTTCCTTCCTTTCTGTCTGTCTGTCTGTCTGTCATCAACACCAGATATCACATAACATTATTTTATTTTAGGTTCTTGTACACAGATGACACGTTTATTGATGGCAGGAACGTCATCGGTCTTCTGTATGCCTCTAAAAAGTATGACATTGTCGACCTGGAAAAGAAATGTCTGAATTATATGGAGTCATCTCTTACGACGCATGACGTATGTACAGTGATGGAACAGTCACATCTGTATAATGAAGAAGATTTGATGAAACAATGTCTGAAATATATTTGGCAAAATGGCGATGCAGTTTTAAAATCTGATAGTTTCTGTAACCTCTGTCATGACTGTTTCACGAAGATTATAAAGGCTGATGAACTAGAAGCAGGCGAGGCGTCTGTTTTTGAAGCATCTATTTACTGGAGCGATGCAGAGTGCAGAAGGCAAGGAAGGGAAGTAACTCCAGAAAATAGGCGCAATTTTCTCGGAGAGAGTATATACCTGATTCGGTATTCTATACTAGACCCAAAATATTTTGACCAGAACGTTTCACCGACACGATTGTTGACAGAAACTGAAGAAATTAAGATTCTCCGATCTTATATCTTTCCAGATAAAGATGTTTCACCATTTACTTCAAAGACTAGGTCCATTGCTTCAAAAAAACAACACATTACAGTTATGCGATTTGATGAGTACACTGCCGATTCACTTCGGCGAAGTGGCAACTGTGATGAAGGAATAATGTTTAGCTTGAACACCAGTGCAGAACTGCAAGGGCTTCGTTTGTATGGCTCTTATCCCATTTCATCTGGTCCCTTGTCATACGACGTCAAAACATCTGTATGTGACGTTTTAACTGATACAATACTACCAGGTTCATCAATATCAAAGACAATTTCTTCACACGACGTCATCTACGATGTAGACTTCCCAAGTCCCATACCGCTTGTTAAAAAAAGACAGTACAATCTGATTGTGAGGATTAAAGGCACAACGTTTCGGGGGGAGAATGGAAAATCATCTGTGCGTCATGGCTCTTTCACGTGCTCGTTCTTTGACTACAAACAATGCAGACATAGTAGCAAGCAAGTTAATCATACTACGGTTGCAACTGGACCGATAGCAGGTTTAAAACTGTTAATCTAAAATTTCAGAAGTACATGTATGAACCTTTCTAACACACACACACACACACACACACACACACACACACACACACACACACACACACACAGAACAGAACAGAACTTTATTACACTCGTGGCCATCGTTCGATGACATGAGAGGAATACATAAATAACATAGCATAAACAACATCAAGATGACAATATCTGAATAAGAACGAATAAAACATATATACACAATAGAAGTCTTAGGAGGAGCAGAATTGTTTGTTGATAATAACAATAAATTTACACAATTTCTTAAGGGTGCCAATATTTTTACAACTGAACAGCTTTTTAAATTTATATATATTTGGTCTATTTATGTAGTACTTTTTAATAAATTTAGCCCTTTCCGCTGTAAATTTTGCACAGATAAATAAATAATGAAACTCATCCCCAACATCGTTTGTAGTACAATATATACATTTTCTATTTTCATATAATATGTTCCTCCACCTTCCTTGTTCAATTGGTAAAAAGTGATTGGCAATACGGAATCTAAGGAAGGTGGTGTACATAGTGTTATCCAGAATGTTAAAATAAGATTCAAACTCAAGTTTATCTTTAAATATTCTATAGGTCAAACCCTTAGATGAGTTTGAGATTTCACTTTGCCAGTGTTGTTGAAATTGGTCTGAAAGTCTTTGTTTGACTAACTTTTTTAAACTTAAGACTGATCTAAAGGTCTGTGTATCCCAAATATTATTAAGACCAAGATTATAAAGAATATCTCTAATATATGTTATCCATTTATGGTTCATACCACATTGTATATTATCATGATATAATAGATGATAGATCTGTAGAGAGAGTTTGGTAGGTTTTCCCGTTAAAAGACGAGCCCACGCACAGTGTCTGCGCTTAACTTTTTTTTTGAGTTGGCATCAGGGCAAGTGGTGACAGCACTTTCACTTGCCCGGATCTATTTTGACTTGCCCGAATAATACTTTTATTTATTTATTAATTATTGATTTTAAAAAAAGAAAAGAAATCGGTCGCCTTACTGTGGGTTTTCAGTCGCCCGTCGTCGTTTTTAGTCGCCAGGGGCGATCGGGCGACCGTTAAGTTCGAACCCTGCACACACACACACACACACACACACACACACACACACACACACACACACACACACACAACAAAACAAGTGGGTGGCAGAGGTCATAGAGGTATTGTGATCACCACCTTGAAAAAAAATGTGTCACAAGCCTTCTTTGATCCATAAATATGTTTTGTTCGTGTAGGCACAACATCTACATGTATACTATTATATTGCGTTAAAATAAATGCAGTACATTAGTTCAGGTTCACCAAATTGAACAAACACCTGACTTAGCAATCCTCTTCATATATTATGCAAAATTTATTATTCTAATTCAACACATTTGTAAGAACGAATCTGATCGAATCTCTACAAAAGTATCAGGTGGTAAAACCTGCAATATACCCAATGGCGTAGCGAGGGGAGGGGGACACGGGGTTCATGCCCCCCAAATCATATTTTTTTATTTTTACTGTATTAAATTTTATAAAATCATAAATCATACATATATACATAGTGTGCGTTGCACCACCCCTCCTACAACAAATGAGTTGCCTCCCCCTATATAAAATCCTTGCTTCGCCAGTGAATATACCAGGCGCAAATTATTGGGTCGAAATACCTCATGTGTGTTTTGCATTCATAAAGGTATATCGAGAAGTTACTACGTTTTGATATCGTGGGTATTTGGCGATGTTTAGACAACGTTAACTCGTGGCCAATAAAACTCAGTTTGCGACAGTAAAATCACCAATATACGTCCGCAAATTGTAAAACACAGTAGGGTTATCCCTTAATTATAATTATTACTTTTCCTCTATACTTATAATAGAATAACGCTAGAGGACACCCGAGTTAGTGTATTTCATAACAAACCACTGACTCTCGCCGAGGCAGAAGAAAACCATAATTCTTTAAATACATATTGCCATAGTACATGTATAACTCGGCCTTTGGTTTTCTAGTTGAGGGCGGTTATTGGGACAGGGTGGGGGGTCATCTATCGAGAACGATTGATCATACGACGGGTCGCGTATTTTGGTGAACCGAAAATTGTGCCTACATATATTATTATGACGGATAATACTCGTTTATGGAACACAGTGTCATATCCTGATAGTAGCAAGATACAATGTACCTACAAAATAACATTTTACCTGATAATATATAGATTTAGATTGTCTCAAAAGGTATCTATTCAACCAGCTGTACATGCATCACATCCCACACCTTAATGCTATTTGTTTTGTATATAAGTGAAATTTAGGTAGTTATAACTCATAGTACCTTGGTAGATATGAAAACTGGAGACGATGTTGTTCAAACTTTCATCCAATATATATTTACATGTATATGATTATGAAAACAAAATCATAGTACACCGGATAACGTCACCAATCTTTTGGTAATTTAGTGACGTAAACGATTATAAATGAAACTTAAAGATACAAGTTCACCTTACCATATTATAGCATATATTATATAAAATACATATAGAATACTATACGAGTTTTCGCTAGATATCATTTTTACGAAACGAGTGAACTTCCCAAACATATCTGACCGAACGAAAGTGAGGTCAGATACGTTTGGGAAGTTCACGAGTTTCGTAAAAATTATATGTAGCGAAAACGAGTGTGGTATTTTATTTATTACCCTCTTTTAAATCACGCAAATTATGAAAAATAAATAAATCAATCAATCAATTTTGTAGCCTATTTCAAGACCGGATGTTGATTTGCATAACTAGCCGGTGCACGACTACGTACCGCCGCATTGAGAAATAGTTTGTTGTACTTCCGCTACTTCTCAGTGACGTTTTCAGGGGAGTGGTGTAGACGTAGGCCTACTTTGCCATAAATTTCCATCGGGTTTCATTTTTTAATTTAAAAAAGCTGTAAGGTACATGCATCAATATATGTTTATTTTCATATTGGGTGAAAAATGGGTAAAACTAATACATAATTCCATATTTTAACAAAACGCCCCCAAGAAACAAATGTTCCCGTTACCCCACTGGCACTGGTTATGCTAATAATGATGAATTCACAAATCACAACTGACAATAACAATTTGTTGACCAAAAATCCAACCAATAAGTGAATAACAAGTGTTTTTGCAGTTAAAAACGTGTAGCTTGCAAAAGCAGCTGAGTTCACGGGAAAAATAAAGTGATAACTTTAAGGTCGACGACAGTCACTTTTCGCTCCCTTGTTTTGGCTTTCTTTGTACACAATAAATATAGCCTATCTTACCGTAATTTCACTTGAAATCCATATTTCGTAAAATGTACAATTTTTCAATCACAGAATTTTCTTCAAACACATTCAGGTGCTTCAGTAATGTTCGAAAAAAAAAAAAATCAATAGGAATTTTGCATTGGATTTTTTCCAGCATTCTTAAAACGGAAACGTCATGTACCCAGTTTGTGGTTATTGTAAGGAGGTGCAAAATGATGTCATTGGAATTCTGACGTCATTCAAATTCAAAATTAGCTATATTATTACAATGCATCGCCATATTAAAATAAAAACTGGTCTACTAACCTTGACCCCTGTTAAATTTCTACAACAAGCAAACAACGCTGTTTACAGGTCGGTATATTTTACTTTTTCATAATTCTACAAAAAATATTAAATTAAGTTTAAAAAAATAAAAAACTACCTTTTGTCAAATATATAATATGAAAAAAATTAACGTTGGATATGTTTCATTTATTGTGTACGAAGCCAAAACAAGGGTCCAAAAAATGACTGTCGTAGACCTTAATAATGATGAATTCACAAATCACAACTGACAATAACAATTTGTAGACCAAAAATCCACATAATAAATAAAATGAATATGTTTAATTATTGTTCTATTCATTCTTTTATTTTTATTTTTTATTTAAAAATATTTATCGCACGGTCCAGTTTACATCAACTTTTAATGAATGACATTTGTAGTAAAAGTTGTGGATGTTACTGACCTTGACATTAATTATGAATGAAAAAAATAGTCCCGTTATGCTAATAAGGTCGCTGTCCAACCAATCGAAATTAACTCTGTTCCCTGTTGACAAATCAAAACTTTGTAATACGCACCTGGTGGTGCGTACGAAATTTGTACGACACCGCTATATCTTCACCAGGAGGGTCATAAAAACATATCTTCAGTTCTAAAAAAATCCCGCTTGTATGTTAGCGCTGTCAAAGGTTGTCATCAACTGCTGCGATGCAACATAAATGTCAATCGCCATGTTTGTATTTGTAAAACAAACAACTGAAACAGCAGTCCGCTTATCGGTTTTAAAATGGAGAAGAGTGTTTACGATGTAGTCCGGCAGATATATGAATGAAATGTGCCTTTGATGATACAAGCATGCGCTTTGGCACACTGTTTGAGCATGCCGTCTGAAAGATTTTCAGCTATAGGGCCATCGCAGATTTGTCCTATGGCCATAATGGCGGCCATTTTACACAACGGCTGCCACCGTTTGTTATTTTACCAGTAGCTCAGGTTCTAGACCACCTTGAATCTTGATTCCGTGGCTAATCCTACATTTGTAAGGATGAGGAATGCAGTGGTACTATTTACAACACGCTAGCAACTACCTAACTACATATATCTATACTCGATTTTATATATATATATATATATATATATATATATATATATATATATATATATATGTATCTCTATCTCTATCTCTATCTCTATATATGAGAGGGGGAGGGGAGAGAGAGAGAGAGAGAGAGAGAGAGAGAGAGAGAGAGAGAGAGAGAGAGAGAGAGAGAGAGAGAGAGAGACTGTGTGTGTGTGTAAGAGAGCCTCTTAAGTTCGCAAACTTTGTGCCCAATTTTGTTCTTCATTGTACATTCGTTCAATTTAAAAATAATATAAAATACTAAAATGCCTTTTCGAATCCTTCTTTGATGATTACATAATTACACATTGTTTTGAAGTTACTTCTTATTTGTAGTACTTAATGATAACAACTTGTGCAAGTGGTATACTGTCAGTATATAACAGAAAACCATGGCGGTGCTCTGGCAAAAAGGTTTCTAAATGAACGTGTTCGTGGTCAACCTTTTTTGAAGAAAATTTTGCAGGTTAGTTATCAAGGAGAATACAACCTAAGAATGGCAGTCACTTAACCCTATTGATATTGTATTTTCCTATAATACATAGAAATTATTGCATTTGAAATGCATGCAAACATAAATGGTGGCGTGCAACCTTAAGCGTGATAATCAGAATGTAGTACATTTAACAGAAGGTAGTATTTTAGTATGATTGTTTTCAGTCCATGTGTACACGTTTCATAATGTGGCCACAACTTAACTTAGTTTGCAAATTTTGTATTAAATTTCAATATTTGAGAACAATTAATTGAATATTTGCACAAAGGGTGAATTTCTTTATATAAACTACTCATTTAGACTTCATTAAGATACAATTACCATGCCATATTTAAACTCGACCCTATGGATCCTAGACCAGATGTCTGTGTGGAATATTTTCACAAATGTGCCATTGAAATGCACGAAAACGTTAATGGTGGTATGCAACCTTGAAGGTGCAGTCTCGTGTTGCATAATGATAATAGTAACCAAAATATTCATGCCGATGACGGACAATGAATTACACACACACACACACACACACACACACACACACACACACACACACACACACACACACACATACATACACCACACACACATACACCACACAAACACCCACACACAAACACCACACACAAACACACCACACAGACACACACACAGACAGACACACACATACACATACACACACACACACACACACACACACAAATACGCCCATGCATGCGTACATTCTGTCGGAGAATGGGTGCCATTGGTTCGTGTCTCAACAACACGAGACAATTTATGAGGGCAATAATATTTTATTTTTTGTGCCAATGCGTTAATATCTTTGTATGTACTAGTCAAACCCGACATACATACGTACAATATATCGATATTCATGTACCTACACATCTGTAAATACACGCATACATACATACAATATATAGATATTCATATATCTATATATCTGTAAATACATACATACATACATACAATATATAGATATTCATATATCTACATATCTGTAAATACATGCATGCATACATACATACAATATATAGATATTCATGTATCTACATATCTGTAAATACAAGCATACATACACACAATATGTAGATATTCATATATCTATACATCAGTCAATACATGCATACATACATACAATATATAGATATTCATATATCTATACATCAGTAAATACAAGCAAACATACACACAATATGTAGATATTCATATATCTATACATCAGTAAATACATGCATACATACATACAAATTGAGATATAGAGATAACTGTTTACTTCTTTAAGCTACCGGTTTATCCTGCCAAAGTTAGAATGACTAAGGCCTAAACTGAATTGGAGGGGGGGGGGGGGGGGGGGAGAGACAAAAAACGTATGACGTACGCAGCACGCCAGCCACCGTGTGCATGTAGGTAGTACTAAACCCAACTACTTTCTGGCTGGGTCAAAGTTCGAGGTGCAACCTTTGATAGACCAGTTAGTACCACAAATCCTGTCATTGGTAATAAATAAAAATTGGTTATAAATAAAGTTTCATCTAGACAAAAATGTTTGCAGTTTTGTTTAATCTAGTACCACTGTGTCAAGTAGCATTGTGCTTTAAACATTTATGGGGTACCTGTAAACAAAAATACTCAAATTTTGTGCGGTAGTTATAGACGCTACCCGTTATTTCTGAAATGAGCAGCTTGACCAATTGTTTTGTGATTCACTGTAAGGGTGAGGGTGGTAGTATTTATATCCGTGGTGTATATATCGACTGATACGTTTCATGTAGGAGTTTTAGCCACTTGTTACTATTGTCGTCTATGGGATTTGATTTGGTGGTATACACCCTGTAAACACTGCTTAATGCCGCGAGCTCTTCAGAACGGACCATTCGCCATTCGACCTGGTCAGGATAAATCTATAAGGCATTAACCGGTTATTTTATTTCATATATTTTATTTTATTTGTTCTCTAATTCATCAAAAATAGTCGCAAAACCATGGCCGATGCCTTTATTTCCCCAATAAGACAAGTCTTACATCAATTTGTGCCAGACTGGTGTATTATGTTGAACAGAAAGATATGTATTTGTGACATCATGATGTCAATATGAACTATGCCATCATACTAATCAAAGACAATGCCATCACCACGCTCTGTGTAGGTGAATACAGGAATAACGTAGGTGACGCTGTCGATGTGTGTGTCGTGTAGGGGAGAGGCGAGGCTACGACAAATTCCACCCCAGAAGGATTTGGCCTGAAGGTGACCGTGTCTGTCTGAGTGTAAGATTTAACTGGCTTCTTGTTGAAGACGTCAGTGACGTTGTATCCACCCTCGCCGTTCAAGCCGAGTCCTGCCAGCGTTGTGTGGATCATGGCAGGACACCCTCCATCGTCTAAATTGATGACAGCTATGGCGACATTGTCATCTTTTAACTGTCGTGTCCAAATCTCAGACTTTTTATTCTGAAATAAAATCCAAATCTCAGACCTTTTATTCTGAAATAAAATGGATCATTTTCAAATAATTGTGTAATATATTCCAAGTGAGTTGCTAGCGTGATGCACAAATACAGTCGTGGATACAATAAACCCGAAATTAGAGCATACATGTCTATATTTCGTTTCTGACGATAAAAACACAATGATAGACCAACACCCTTCTATAAAAATACCCTTTCTTCTGAAGCAGGTGAAGATAATTCGATAGATATTGAAATATTTTGATTGGCGGTAGACCATGGTGCATGTATGTCAATACCTCTTAGTAGACTTGTTTTTCCCTTACTACAGTCAACAGTTTAGGCACGTGCTTGTAACACTTAAAGTCCACAATATAGTAAAGTAACCTATGTAGTTTTAGTGATTTCATACGGCAACATCAGGGATTTATCCAGGCGTTCTGTGGGTCCGAACATAAGCCCGTTCCCAAATGAAAGTGGCACTGAAAATTCCCAATTTTTATGCTAAAATTTTTCAATATAACATTAATTTAACAATGATGCACTGCATCATTCAGTGGCCTGAAAAAATATCCAAAATATGATTTACTCGTTCTACTTTTCCCAATCCCATCGGACATGGGAACATCTAAAATCCGTTTATTGTATACTAGTAATGAAATAAAATCAAAATCTTATTTCTGTACAGGTTGAGTACAAATAATATTTGACAAGACTATAACAAAATGTCTTTGTGAGTAGTCTGAAAGTGTTATGTTCGCAAATTGAAGACATGAGCATATTCTGCCTGATTGTCATATAAACAGTTTTCCGTTGGCAACTATGGGTAGGTGTTGGTTGTATTGATGGTAATAACAAACCCACAAGAACATCTACTCGTCATACCTTGTAAATCCTCTGCCCTTGTCTTCCCAGTGGGTCTTGATTAACTGCAATGGCCATCTTGTTTTGTAGGATGGCCTTCGATTCGTCTCTCATGTGTCGCAGATCATTGGACATGATCAGTGGCGCCGCCATGATAGCCCATAGAGCCATGTGGACCTGTTCCTGGTCATAGCTTAGTCCAAAGTTGCCAATCACCAGCTGCAAGTTCAAGTGGCAATAAAGGATTTCTAAATCTTTACTCTATGGTTACTATAAAAAGTAAAGTTTGTTTTATTTAACGACGCCACTAGAGCACATTGATTTTTTATCTTATCATCGGCTATTGGACGTCAAACATATGGTCATTCTTTCACTGGGTTTTTTTTACAGGAAACCCGCTGTCGCCACATAGGCTACTCTTTTACGAGTAACAGCAAGAGATCTTTTATTTGCGCTTCCCACAGGCAGGATAGCACAAACCATGGCCTTTGTTGAACCAGTTATGAATCACTGGTCCCATGCCTCATTAAAAATCGTTAAACACGACGCCACCGAGGCCGGTAGTTACTATAAAACTAACAATGGTCATCAAGATTATAGCTTCCGATATGACGAATATAGTAATATAAGCTTAAATAATGCAAGACAGCAGATGGTATTATGAAATTCCCCTCGAGCAATTTGAAGACCCTTCCAACAATATTGAGGCTAGCTACGTTACTGACAATGATAATAATAATAAATATAAGTATGTTCAATGAAAAATACACAACAAACAAACAAAACAAAACAAACGCCCAGCTCAATTACTGCAATGAGGGTTCAGAACCCGAGTGTTAATATCTTGAATCAAAACATGGAACAATGGAAATCTTCCTCTACTTAAAGCTAGGACTTATAACTTGGATCGGGGCGGGACGTAGCACAGTGGTACAGTGTTCGCTCGATGCACGGTCGGTGTGGGATCGATTTCCCCGTCGGTGGGCCCATTGGGCTATTTCTCGTTCCAGCCAGTGTACCACGACTGGTATATCAAATGATGTGATATGTACTACCCTGCCTGTGGGATGGTGCATATAAAATATCCCTTGCTGCTAATCGAAAAGGAGTGGAAGAGTGAAGTGGCAACAGCGGGTTTCCTCTATCAATATCTGTGTGGTCCTTGACCATATGTCCGACGCCATATAACCGTAAATAAAATGTGTTGAGTACGTCGTTAAATAAAACATGTCTTTCTTTCTTTCTTTCTAACTTGGATCGTGTTCATTCAATTGATTCTTTTGTTTTTGTTCTTTTTTGTATGCACATTTTAAACTTAGGTATCTGTCTGGATTACAAAAACCGTGCTCAGTTCAAAATACACACCATGTCCGGATCGTTGAAGTGACCAGGTCCTACTGCTGGTTGAACAGTGTCGGTGATGTTGGCTTGATACTGGATAATGGACTGGACGTTTTCCCAACTGTCCTGGATGTCGTAGTAGCTGCGCCATATGTTACAAGACTTGGCAACGTGCATGTAGTTGGGCTGAAACAAAAGTGATATTAGTTTGCACTTTTAATATACACAGGACCCATCATATAGGTTATTATTATTATTATTATTGAACACCATCTTTTATATACACGTTCCCATAGACATGACAAGTACATTCCAAGGACTTCTTTGTAATAGGAGCCTGACGTAGCCCAGTGGTAAAGCACCCGCTCAATGCGCGGTCGGTCTGGGATCGATCCCCGTCGGTGGGCCCATTGGGCTATTTGTTGTTCCAGCCAGTGCACCACGACTGGTATATCAAAGGCCATGGTATATATTACCCTGTCTGTGGGATGGTGCATAAAAAAGATGTCTTGCTGCTAATCGAGAAGAGTAGCCCATGAAGTGGCGACATTATCAGTGTGATCCTTAACCATATATCCGACGCCATATAACCGTAAATAAAATGTGTTGAGTGCGTCGATAAATAAAACGTTTCCTTTCTTACTTCTTTGTAACAGCCACGGAGCACTGGTTGAGACGGGTAAACCCGATTTGATCGATGCTACGACCACAGTCTGCGCTTGAAGAATTACACACCATACACATGGTATGATACACCAACCAGAATGGAGAAAAATTAATTCTGATTTTTAAAAAAATGCTTCATTTGATAGCTGTCGTTTTGCATTTAGATTCTTATTCAATCAAACTGACATTGTGAATCTGTCCGACTGACCAATCAAAACACCGCTAATATTTTGACTTGGGCTAAATACTTAACGCATTCTGATTAACTGTTCGTTACAAAAGGTAACCAGGAAATTAAATAACATTGGTTCGTGTCGGATCATTTGTTATGAAAACAGAATACTAGAAGCAGTAACATCTCTGTTCAGTCAGACTGATTCTTACCGTTTCGTGTTTGATGTTCATGAAGAATGGCCAACTGCAAGAATAAAGAATGGGTCTTCCGGTTTCATTCAGCCAGTGCCCGAACAGTGGGTAGCCTGAAGTGCAAAACACAACACAAAGATAAATTGTTGGAATGTTAACATGATCCATATAGCAAAAACAAAATATTCGCAACCATCCTTAAAATATATTTGAATCTTACCTTCAGGCAGAACACGAATTTTGGCTCTACTCGACCTAAACCATCTCGATTCTCACCGTTGCCTCTTACTCACATTAACTCCTTACTTTGAAGACCTTACAGTGTCCTAAATTTGAGTTTGGGTACACATATTTATTTTCACAGATTATCGTCTAACAGCTTGGCATCTAATAGCATCTAATAGACAAATAGCATCTAAATTTACTATTACTAATACGGAGGTGGAAGGCATTTTAGTGGATCCATTAGCCATCGAAGTTCAGATAGTCTTTCTTCATTTATTAGTTAATGTAGATGAAAATGTTAATACTTGCTCACGTTAAAATATTTAATCTTGCTAAGGCTTCAGCAACGTTAATCGCTATCGGTAATACACTCGCGACGTTAACTAACTTACCGAAGCTAAAGTCTTTGGTATCGGTAATACACTCGCGACGTTAACTAACCTACCGAAGCTAAAATCTTTGGTATCGGTAATACACCCGCGACGTTAACTAACTTATCGAAGCTAAAATCTTTGGTATCGGTAATACACTCGCGACGTTAACTAACTTATCGAAGCTAAAATCTTTGGTATCGGTAATACACCCGCGACGTTAACTAACTTACCGAAGCTAAAGTCTTTTGTATCGGTAATACACCCGCGACGTTAACTAACTTACCGATGCTAAAGTCTTTCGTATCGGTAATACACCCGCGACGTTAACTAACTTACCGATGCTAAATCTTTCGTATCGGTAATACACCCGCGACGTTAACTAACTTACCGATGCTAAATCTTTGGTATCGGTAATACACCCGCGACGTTAACTAACTTACCGATGCTAAATCTTTGGTATCGGTAATACACCCGCGACGTTAACTAACTTACCGATGCTAAATCTTTGGTATCGGTAATACACCCGCGACGTTAACTAACTTACTGATGCTAAATCTTTCGTATCGGTAATACACCCGCGACGTTAACTAACTTACTGATGCTA
The DNA here is from genome assembly GCF_016097555.1 of Gigantopelta aegis. Classification (NCBI taxonomy): domain Eukaryota; kingdom Metazoa; phylum Mollusca; class Gastropoda; order Neomphalida; family Peltospiridae; genus Gigantopelta; species Gigantopelta aegis. The sequence continues at coordinate 9,088,170 of NC_054704.1, read as the reverse complement.
AATCTTTCGTATCGGTAATACACCCGCGGCTATAAAGCCAGTGCTCCACAAATGGTGTATCAAAGGCCATGGTATGTGTTATCCTGTCTGTGGGATGGTGCATATAAAATATCCCTTGCTGCTAATTGAAAAGAGTAGCTCATGAAGTGGCGACAGCGGGTTTCCTTTCTAAATATCTGTGTGGTCCTCAACCATATGTCCCACGCCATATAACCGTAAATAAAATGTGTTGAGTGCGTCATTAAATAAAACATTTCCTTCCTTCCTTCCCGCGGCTATAACTAACTTACTGATGATAAGATCTTTGGTATTAGTAATATTCCCGCGACGTTAACTAACTTACTGATGCTAAAATCGTTGGTATCAGCGTGGCACCCATCTACTTTGAGATAGTCTATCTCCCACTCGGCGAACGTGTTAGCGTCGCGACGTAGGTGCAGCTCGTTTCCCGGGTACAACTTGCAGGTCGTTCTGCCGATGTCGCCATACAGGCCGAGCTTCAGGCCTTTGGAGTGTACCTACAAATAGCATGCTCAGTCGTTGTCGTGGTCTTAATTACGAGCTACTCTCGGCCTACTAAAATCAAAACCTATACGTAGCTCTCTACCATTCGCATTTGAACGACCATCCAAATTGCGCCAAATTTCCTTCATTAAAATGCGCACCAATTCTCTTTGGCTTAATCCTGCGGGACATTCCAAATTACATAGCACCATACCAACCCCCGCCTGCTACCAACCTCGGTTGGACTGCTGGTGTTCCTTTGCACCTGCCAGTACAGGCGGTCCCTCCTTCACCCCCATCCTTTCCTGTCCTGGACAGAGGAGCAGGCCGAGGGTGGCTCTTGTGCCCAAGATAGGCGTGCGCTACAACAGCTTGCTCTGAACGTGCACGTTAACTCCTCGGTTACGGTTACGGTTGTCGTGTTACCATACGGTAAATGTAGATGATTGATTCTTTTTCATTTTATATAAAACACTTCAATCATGTAATAAAATTAAAGTTTGGTTTGTTTAACGACACCACTAGAGCACATTGATTAATTAATCATCGGTTATTGGACGTCAAACATTTGGTAATTCTGATATAAAGTCTTTCTAATGCAGCAAGATATCTTTTATACGCACTTTCCCCACAGACAGGAAAGCTCACACCACGGCCTTTGACTAGCTGTGGTGCACTGGTTGGAACGAGAAACAAACCCCAGTTGAACAGATCCACCGAGGTAAGTACCTCAAGCGAGCACTCAACCGACTGAATGTAATAAAGAGACAAAGACATTTGAATTGTGAGTTTGTGGTCAGAACGTCAAAGACATATGCAACAGATGCATCATATCATACTGGGATGAATGGCGAAGTTGCAGCATTTGTCTTTTGGTTTGGGGCCTACTTGACAAGGCCACGCCCCAGACTTGCTGCTGTTAGTTGACCTCTTCTAGTATTACCGGGGTACACGAAACGTAAAGTACCAGGCCGGTTTATCCCCCCCCCCCCCCCCCCCCCCCCCTTATGGAGAGGTCATATATTCAGAATACACACTCATAATAGCACCCATGAACTGGGTGAAGCTCAGCGGTGCACTCACTTTGAGTTGGGAGTCTGCTTTGAAATGAATAACCACCATTCCCTGTGGTTAGAAACGAATCCAGTAACTAAGTATTGAATTCAGTGACAAGTCTATTATTTGTTTCGTTGGCATGTTATATTATTGTTTGCAAGCAGATATTAAAACGAAAATAAAATTCTTACTTTAGCATTTAAATATCTAATTTTATCAAAATTGTGATTGTGTTAGTGTTCGTGAAAGCAGACTGTCCATTTAGTGTTTTGGTATATTGATATTCTGCTTACGTATCTGGATAGTTCCCTTATTCCACTAGGGAATCTGTGTGGGTCTGCCTGCAGGTTCCCCCCGCTGTCTCTCTCGTGTGTGCTCCAGCAGTCGTCCACGCTGATGTACTCGTAACCCGCGTCTCGGTAACCGTCAGACACCACGCGGTCCGCCATCTCCTTGTACAGGCCCTCTCTGAAATAACCGTACACCGGCAGACATAGAGCACACCACACACCACACTATGCCACACCCCACCACACAGACACCACGCGGTCCGTCATCTCCTTATATAGATCCTCTCTGAAATAACCGTACAGCGGCAGACATAGAGCACACCACACACCACAATATACCACACCACACCACACAGACACCACGCGGGCAGCCATCTCCTTGTACAAGCCCTCTCTGAAATAACCGTACACCGACAGACATAGAGCACACCACACACCACACTATACCACACCACACCGCACAGACAACACGCGGACCGCCATCTCCTTGTACAAGCTCTCTCTGAAATAACCGTACACCGACAGACATAGAGCACACCACACACCACACTATACCACACCACACCACACCACACAGACACCACGCGGTCCGTCATCTCCTTGTACAAGCCCTCTCTGAAATAACCGTACACCGACAGACATAGAGCACACCACACACCACACTATACCACACCACACCACACCACACCACACCACACAGACACCACGCGGTCTGTCATCTCCTTGCACAAGCCCTCTCTGAAATAAACGTACACCGACAGACATAGACCACACTTCACACCACACACCTCACTATACCACACCACACCACACCACACAGACACCACGTGGTCCGTCATCTCCTTGTACAAGCCCTCTCTGAAATAAACGTACACCGACAGACACAGAGTACACAACACCATAAAACACCACACTATACCACATCGTACTACACATCACTCAGATACTACGCGGTCTGCCATTTCCTTGTACAACCCATTTCTGAAATAACCGTACATAGATACCTACAGACACGTTTATACACTACGCCGAACAGTCTTCAGTACACACCAAGTGATATATGATAACCTGTTTAATATCATTTCAAGTAAATAGTTCATAGCCTGTTTAATATACTCTCAAGTAAATAGATGATAGCCTGTTTAATATCTTTACAAGTAAATAGATGTTAGCCTGTTTAATACCCTTACAAGTAAATAGTTCATAGCCTGTTTAATATATTCTCAAGTAAATAGATGTTAGCCTGTTTAATATCCTTACAAGTAAATAGATGATATCCTGTTTAATATCCTTACAAGTAAATAGTTCATAGCCTGTTTAATATACTCTTAAGTAAATAGATGATAGCCTGTTTAGTATCCTTACAAGTAAATAGTTCATAGCCTGTTTAATATCTTCTCAAGTAAATAGATGATAGCATGTTGAGTATCCTATCAAGTAAATATATGTTAGCCTGTTTAGTACCCTCTCAAGTAAATAGATGATAGCCTGTTTAATATCATATCAAGTAAATATAAGATAGCCTGATAAATATCCTCCCAAGTAAATATATGATAGCCTGTTTAATATCCTATCAAGTAAATATAAGATAGCCTGTTTAATATCCTCTCAAGTAAATAGATGATAGCCTGTTTAGTATCCTCTCAAGTAAATATATGATAGCCTGTTTAATATAATCTCAAGTCAATAGTTTGATAGTCTTCAGAGAAAACCGGTTTCATTTTTGAGTTAGCGTTTCCATACGAAGAAGACCACAATCTGATTAAAATAAGCTCCACTGGTCTATATCTATTATCTGTAGACCAGTAGAGTTGCTTTCAATCAAATTTAAAGACAGCACATATCACGACGTTTGGTATACCAGTTGTGGAGCACCGGATGGGATTGGATGGGTCCGCTGAACGATTTAGATCCCATGACCAAGCAAGCAACCCAGTCGAGCGCTTTACTGACTGAACTAAACCCCGACCCCAAATATCCAGTATAATGCATGAGTTTAAAGGAAGAAAAACGTCAGTGTACCTAATGCAATTTTCCGGATCCACATCACAGTCGATGTTACATCTAAAGCGTTGCCATGACATCCACCCCATTGGCGGGGTTAGCGCCAGACCATTGTCAAGGCCACTGTTTGTTGTGAGGATTGTTAACAGAATAACTACACGTAACATGTTGATCAGATGTGGTACACAACTGAAACAGAAAACAGATTTAAAATATTAAAGTCACCAGTAATCACCAAAAATGATCACATGCGATAGGGAAAGACAGACTTTATCTATCTATATATACATGTAATAATAAAGTATTCGACCCGCTTTGGCCAAAAAACCGCGGACCGGTATACCCAAATCATCTTTCCCCAAACTAGCCCCCCCCAAAAAAAAAATCACAAACAAAACAACAACAAACAAACCCCCCAAAAACCCCAACATTTTAGCAGATATATAAATATATAATCATGAAATAAATATAATGTGATGGTTTTAAAACTAAGAAAAGCAAGTTCATATACATGTGTCGCCATTACAATGGTAAAGATGATACACTATACACCAGACTCACCTATCACCACAGCCAGCGTTTGATTTTAAGAAGTCTGTCCGTGTCAGATGATGGTTATTTACCCTCAGACACAAGTTCTTGTTATCTGAACAAACATTCCGCATGATCCATATAAACTGGGTATTTGAAGACCGGTACTGGGAAACCAAAGTGGTTAAGGGACTTTATACGTCTTGGTTTTGGCTGATGAACATAAAAGGGGGTGGTGGGTTGGGGGGGGGGGGGGGGTGGTGAAGGAAATCCTGAACATCTGAGTTTACAATTTTTTTCTATTTCCATACAGAGCGAAAAAACAATGTTTATCTGCGGCATTAGGGTGTCTAGCATATGTTTGTGGTGATTTCTTCCAACAGTTCTCAACAATTGTTTTATAATTACATTATATATTACAAATAGGATAGCATGAACCACAGCTAATATATATATATATATATATATATATATATATATACTAAATTTTTAGTATTTAGTATTCACTAATAACTCATTACTCGGAGTTTCAGGCTCCTCGCCTTCATCAGATGAGTGTTTATAATTGTGACAGTTAAGGTGACGTCACGCTGTGTGTACGCGGCGGTGCGCTCCTGACGTCATGGCACGTCAGTCGTGAGACTCTCGGCTTGTTGCTGTGGCGGCATTTTGATATGAGTTCTGTCCTTTTGTTGAGTAGCTTGTCTCCTTTTTCAAATAGTATTGAGAGCTTCTCCTCGATGCACAGGTTGCATTGTCCCGAGCTGCGTTTCCGTGTGTCCGATTTCCTGACGATTTCCCAATTGATGTGATAGGCGGGTTTTTTTCGTTTGAGCTCCCAGATGTATTTTGACAGTTCTGTCTCTTTTTCATAGCGTTCATATTTGAAAGATTTAGTGTGGTTGTTAAACCTCTCCTTGAATGTACCTCCAGCAAGACCTATGTATGATCTGACAGTCTTACCAGATGCCACGTTTGCCCGGTATACGAGGGAGCTAGTTTGGCAGTTGCCGTTCAGGGGGCATTCGTTCTTCTGTCTGCAGTTACAAGGCCGCCACAGCAACAAGCCGAGAGTCTCACGACTGACGTGCCATGACGTCAGGAGCGCACCGCCGCGTACACACAGCGTGACGTCACCTTAACTGTCACAATTATAAACACTCATCTGATGAAGGCGAGGAGCCTGAAACTCCGAGTAATGAGTTATTAGTGAATACTAAAAATTTAGTGTACCTGCTCCACTAACATTGTGTTGAGCACTTTATGTCCAATAGTGATAACAAATATATTACTATATATATATATATATATATATATATATATATATATATATATATATATATAGATATATATATATATAAAGATAGAATTTCACAACGTTTTAATGGAATAAGCACCTTTCACCCGTAACGGGTTCATCAGTTCCATATACATGACGTCATCTACAGCGGGATACATCCGATACACTTCATTATAATAACTTATATATATCATATATATATATGTATAATGATTTGTGGAACACTACTTCGAACAACGAACAATCCAAGATATCCAGTAGGGGATGATAGCTCATCGACGAGTGATATCACAGCTTCATTCAAATAGTTAATGCGGCAGTATAATTTAGTGGCCGAGCGTAAAACTGGATAAACAGAACAGCTTCCCCGATGTGCGGGAACCCGGAAATATACCTTTTGGTGTCCTACTGCATGTGTATATACATTTATAAACGTGTTTGTGACCCCCACCCCTACTCGCACTATAGCATATATCCCCAATTGCACCTGTTCCTACGGGCCTGGTTAACTTACCTTTTCAGACGCCCAAGAAAGTAAAATATATCTTATACATTACACCATGGCATACACCATGGCATACAGCGAACACGTACCCTGGGTTCTTTTTTTCCAAAATTCGGGGTGAAGTCTTGACCTGGTGTTTTTTAAAATGCTAAACTATATAAATTAATGATGAAGAGTTGTGATTTATACCATTAATAGTAGGGAGGGCCTGGCTTCCTCGCCCCCACCATATCTCCTGTTAGTACATCCCTTCAGACAGATTATGTAAACATTTTTTTAAACATAATATGCTAACAAAATAAAAATGAGATATACATTTCGTGGCGTATCTCTACCGATGAAAGAAGACCTAGTTTTGGAAAACATGTTTATGTCGTCATGACAAACGACATGCAAACAAAACATTTGTGAAAAATACCAGTTGGTAAATTACAGAGATGTCTGCAACCTGCACGCACCTTTAATCCTTTGATGTATGTCTTCTACAAACAGACTGAATGGATAGTAAACGCCAGGTGAAATGCTTCATTGTGGATATCGAGTGTACGTCATGGGACATACTTCCACCTGATCAATCACTGTATCCTGTGCATAGTGTTAGCAAACTTTAAATGTAGATCTATTTTCCGTTGTGCCGTGTCCATAATTTTAAAGCAAGTATATATATTTATATAGTTCATAGATTCGTTCTTTAATTCGGTCTTTCTTTGCTTTATTTCATAAAATATATTTTAGCTCCATTTACGCAAAATTTCAACCTATAAGTTTAATTTTAAACGTTGTTCAACACGTGTGTTTTGAGAATTAGTTTTTGTATTTTGCATTCTTGAGTTGACATATTTAAAAATGTATGTACTGCAGATGATAATTCGATTTATTTCTGAAAAACCAACTAAGATTCACGACAGCTACTATCGGTTGTTTGTCCAAAGCACGTTTTCCCTAGGACAACTTACCCTGACTTTTGATTCTAGTATTGGGGCGCTGGTATCATGGTTCCACCATTCCTCATCACATCTCTGGTGAGTACTGTAGCCACTGACATGCGATGCTTCCACCATTTGGGGTCGATCTAACGACTTATCACATCTCTGGCGAGTACTATAGCCACTGACATGCGATGCTTCCACCATTTGGGGTCGATCTTACGACTTATCACATCTCTGGCGAGTACTCTAGCGACTGGGATATGATGATTCCACCATTTGGGGTCGAACTTACGACTTATCACATCTCTGGCGAGTACTCTAGCGACTGGGATATGAAGATTCCACCATGTGGGGTCGATCTTACGACTTATCACAGTTCAGCCTGCTCCAGTCATTTTGTTAGCTGAACTAGTCCACAAATGGTAATAAATGCATGCAATTTTATTATTTTTCTTGTACCACTGTGCCAGAAACATGTTTGGGGTGTCTGTAACATTTTGTGCGAAACCAGGTGTGTTGTAAAAACATCCCATTATATCGAAAATGAACCATGAAAGGTGGGGGGTGGAGGAGGAAGGTCACAATCTCTAGGGGTCACACGTGACAACCAGAAGTCACATTGTAAAGACATCCCATTATATGGAAAATGAACCATGAAAGGTTGTTTCACTTTGGTTGATATATTGCATATAGTGTTTTTAACCACATACCTTGTCGCCTATGGAATTTTATTTGATGTAGACTGTAGTACTAACTATAAAAGGTCACTTGAGCTTATAAAGGTCGAAACACTTCCCTTTGAAACTAGAAACTGCAGAAGACCCTTTATATTTACTGTACCCTGGTCCTCTTTTTACATCCCCCAACAGTTAGTTAATGGGGGAAGAGCTCTAGTTGAGGGGGTCACACGTGACAGCCACAAGTCACATTTTATCTTTATTTGTGTAGAGTAGGAACGGGCCGGGGTGTGGGTACTGTTCTGGTATGAAATGCGGAAATAAACATTCAGAATAACCATTGATTGATAGTCTGTAGTTAAAGTTTGATTTGTTTAAAGACACCACTAGAGTACATTGATTTATTAATCATCGGCTATTGGATGTCAAACATTAGGTAATTTTGACATATAGTATTAGAGAGGAAAGACGCTACATTTCCCCAGTTGCAGAAAGGGATCTTTTATATGCACTATCCCATAGACAGGATAGCACATACCACGGCATTTAATGTACCAGTCGTGGTACACTGGCTGGAGCGAGGGATATTCTGTAAAGGCATCGTAAACATTTCCTTCTTTAGGCATGGACATTATATTGATCTGAAATATATTGTGTTAGAGTGAACGACAGCGGCTGTGGTTATCATTCTGAGATATGTATACATCGTCGTACATGTCAAAACAAAGTAATCACGTGAACTATCACATGACAGCTGTCGCTTACAAATGTGATTGTATTCAGTTTTTAAAGAAGATCCTGATTCGGTTGGCCGCAGGTAACGGTAGTCAGTTTATTTTTTAGATATGGTAGTATACTTTGTTTGTCTAATGTTTTAATATTTAAACAAGAAAACTAATATGCTGTTGTTGAAATACGCACATCGACTCCACACTTAGTCAGTCATCAGGCCCGTAGCCAAGGGGAGAGTTCCGCCAAAAAATGTATGTTTTTTATTTCCTATTAAAAGTATTTTAACGTTTACCCTAACAGATGGCTGTATTAAATGCTAGTTTATTCGAAACCATTAATAGAAGCCTGCCCTCTGATATTATTTGGCTCGTCTCTGTAGAAGCTCAAATATTAATTTCGGAAATTTCCGTAAATATATTTTGGCCTAAAATGGTACATGTTACACGAATAATATTGCAAGGCGTCGTTATGGGCATATTCAATTAAGAACCAGTCTATCATGTAAGTAATTGTGGCGTGCTATTTTGTCGACTCACAAACAACGACTATTATGGGGACGACCTGAGCAAAGAGAGCGAAGCGAAAAACATGCAGCCAAGAGCTGCCAAACGATGGACGCTTTTCTTACGAAAAAGAAAAAAGGTATAATACAACTGATGAATAAAATAAATACGTTTACAAAATATCTTGATCAACTACGGTCACCCAAAAAATAAATAAATGTCAGTTAAATATGACTATTGACTTTGTTGCGTTGGACGAATTTATTTTTATATTGCATGTTGTTTAGAGATGAATTTATTTAACAGATGACACTGCCGAATGCGTTCTCAACTCAAATCGTGTCTGGCGTGTGGTTGGTATCGGTACCGTAAATATGTTTAACATGTCATACATTTCATTCCGTCTCAAATAAAGGATGAGTTTTGCCCGAATTTAGAGGGGGTTTTTTAATTTAAAAAATGCCCGAATCTCGATAACATTTATTCACATTTGCATTAAGCACTACCAAACAGCTATAATAGGTTGCATACGAACCACTACGCATTTTACACGGATTACAATTAACGAGTATTAAAGTACAAAATAGAAATGTATTGTTTCACAGTGTAACTAGTTCTGTTCACTTATATGCTGGTCTTAGAAACAAATATGCGTCTGCCAAATCTGTCAATGATCGTATCCATATTTTGAGCGATCGCTCTATGTTATGAGTGCGACACTGCTCAGTCGTACCTGGCTAATAGTCGAGCACAGGTAGGTTTTCACGTGTCACCCATTTAATGTAGCTAAAGTTTACTGCTGCTCTTGAAGTATTATCGAACAATATCCGCGCTACGACCTCAAAATACCTGAAATAAAATATTAAAAACCCATCACAAATAGCTCCAGAATGCACCTCTGAGCATCTACATTTAAAAAAATTCGGGGAAGCATGCCTCCGACCCCCCCCCTCCCCCACCCCTAGACCTCTTGCGCCCTTATAAATATAAATTTACTTCCACCCAATATCTCAACGCACCTCCCCACAAATATGGCTGGCTACGGGCCTGGTCATGTGTATATAGTAGTCACCTCCTACCGCTGGAGTAGGTTAAACTAGTCATATGATGTTCAATTATATAGGTCGCCGGCAGTCGAGATATATAGGTACACCATATCAGTTTAAGAAACGCACCCGAGGCAGTACACAAATCTGGGCTTTCTGTCCAGGTCAGTGGGTTAGTGAATCGTTGTTTGTGGTTAGTGACAGAGACTTCGGTGTAGTGGCCTTACACCTACGTTAAACTCGCTCTGGGCGACAGCCGGTACCCGGATGCAAACCCAGTACCTAGCAGTCTCAAGTCTGATGGCTTAACCACAACACCGCCGAGACTGGCGGCAATACACAGTGTAAAGAATCATACAGACTGAAACTTATTTCCGTGTTTATATCTAATTAAAGTTCAAGCACGCTGTCCTGGTCACACACCTCAACTATCTGGGTTGTCTGTCCAGTGGGTTAGTTGTTAGTGAGAGAGTAGTCGATGTAGTGGTCTTATACTTACCCACTGAGTCGTTAATACTCGCTCTGGTGGAGCCGGTACCGGGCTGCGAACCCAGTACCTACCAGCCCCGTGTTCGTTGGCGTAACCACTACACCACCGATGACGGTTATATGTCGGCCGACTAGATGTTGCTGTGGACGATTGCTAGATTTGTAGACTGAGAATGTGTTCACTCTATTTCAGACAATGATGACAAAGATGATGTTACTCGTCCTGCTAGTGTTACTAGGAGTTACTCACTCGCTGGATAATGGTCTGGCCAGAACTCCGCCAATGGGATGGATGTCATGGCAACGATTTAGATGCAACATTGACTGTAAAGACGACAAATATAATTGTATAAGGTTAGCTGAAGTTCAGTTGTTAAACAATAATTCTTGAAAATGCGCGTGCGTAAGACATATATAGAGACAGTTAATGTTTGTTTTGTTTAACGATTCCACTGGAGCACATTGATTAAATAATCATCGGCTATTGGATGTCAACCATTTGATTTGGTACTTTTGACACGTTGTCATCAGAGGAAACCTGCTAAAAAAAATTCTAAAGTAGCAAGGGATCTTTTATGTGCACCATTATACAGACATGATAGGACATACCACGGCCTTTGATATACCAGTCGTGGTGCACTGGCTGGAACGAGAGAGAGAGAGAGAGAGAGAGAGAGAGAGAGAGAGAGAGAGAGAGAGAGAGAGAGAGAGACAGAGAGAGAGAGAGACAGACAGACAGACAGACAGAGAGAGAGACAGACAGACAGAGAGAGAGAGAGAGAGAGAGAGAGAGAGAGAGACAGAGAGACAGACAGACAGAGACATAATGAATGAGGGAGTGAACTGGGGTATTTTTTACAGCGAGGATCTGTACATGGAAATGGCGGACCACCTGGTGTCTGACGGCTACAAGGATTTCGGCTACGAATACGTCAACATCGACGACTGCTGGGCGGCCAAACAGAGAGACAGCGACGGCAAACTCAGGGCGGACCCAGAGAGATTTCCCAGTGGAATCAAGAAACTCGCCGACTACGTGAGTGTCATAATATACTAGTCACAACAAATTAAGGGTCACATGACCACTGCGCTGAAAAATACAAACAACGAAATCCATCGGTAATTTGGAAAAATACATGTAAATTTAATTCATTATTTAACAACAATTTCATACAGGATTCATTCCATTTCAAGCAACAAAAACAACAACAAAAACCCACACAAAAACATGCGCTCTAAAATAATCGCACCCTTCTTTTTAAAAGTCACAGACGCATCTCGCGTCCATGACAAAGTCAGTAGCGGGTATGGCCGCCGTTAGCTGCAAGGTGTGATGCAGCGCTGAGGCACGGAGAGTACGATGTTCCTGAGAGTCTGTTGGGCATGTTCTGCTATTACTGCTGCAAGAAACGGGGTAGCTGGTTCACATCAACAGGCAGGGAAGGGGGGGTGGGTGGGTGTGTTCAGCCACTCGTCATCCAAGAACGTCCAAGCAGATAATACTCGATGGGCGCCAAATCAGGAGAGCGGGCGGACCAGTGCATCCTGGTGATCCCCTGATGCTGCAGGAAGTCTGTGGCGACCCGACATCTATGAGTAGTGGTGTTGTCGGCACGCAAGGTGGCGCCTGGTCCCATGCCTTGCAGAGTAGGTTGGATGTGGGGGCGAACGATCTCATTTGTGTACGGTTGGCTAGTTAGGGAACCTTGAACGACGTACAGGGGTTTTAAGGTGGATGCTGCCCCACACCATTACTGATCCGCCCCCATGGCGGTCGATCTCCCGAACATCGTCTTAAATGAAGCGCTAGATCCCACCCCACACCAGACGCGTTTCCTGTCGTCATTGAAGGCAACAGTGACACGAGACGCATCCTTGACCTGCCTCGTGAAGACGGCTGAGAATTGGCGACGCGTTGACGTTTACGTGACCGCATTCATTAGCTGACGACTCACCGTGGTAGAGGTGATCGATCGATCGTGCTGTGTGGAGATGCTAGGGAAACAATCCTCATGCCCGCTGGTGTAGCGTGGGTGTCCGAAGCGGGGTCGCTCGGTCTGTCTGTGAGTGACATGGAAAGGCACTTGCAGCCATTGGATGACGGAATGGCTCATTTGCAGATGTCGCACCACTTCTCGCATGGATACACCATTGTTCTTGGTGGCATGGTTATCCAAAGTGAGATACCAACAAACTTTATACCCAGTCTACCAGATTCAAACATGAAAAGTAGTCACATATAAAGGAGTTTCACGTGAAAGGCTGATGCACGTGCAATCTGCAATGTACTGGTCACGTCTGTAACCTACTTTTTATTATCTGTCACTGCCATGATATTTTTTTACAATTTTTTTAAAAAACGTAGGGTCAAAATTCATAGTGGCCCTTAACTTGTGAGTTCTAAACATGTTTATTATAATCAGTGGATTGATGGGTGGGTGGTTGGGTGGATAGACGCATGGGTGGATGGATGGATGGATGGATGGATGAATGGTTGGATGATAAATATCCTGTTGTTTTATCAGGTTCACAGTAAAGGTCTCAAGCTTGGTATATACGGAGATTTCGGAACCCTGACTTGCGGAGGATATCCGGGTAGTAAATTTTACGAGGAACTGGACGCCCAGACTTTCGCTGACTGGGGGGTCGACTCGTTGAAACTGGATGGTTGTTATTCAACTATAGATGACTATGCTGTTGGTGAGTTGTTATTCAACTATAGATGACTATGTTGGTTGTAACTTGTTATTCAACTATAGCTGACTATACTCTTGGTATGTTGTCATTCAACTACAAATGACCGGCCTCGGTGGCGTCGTGGTTAAGCCATCGGTCTACAGGCTGGTAGGTACTGGGTTCGGATCCCAGTCGAGGCATGGGATTTTTAATCCAGATACCGACTCCAAACCCTGAGTGAGTGCTCCGCAAGGCTCAATGGGTAGGTGTAAACCACTTGCACCGACCAGTGATCCATAACTGGTTCAACAAAGGCCATGGTTTGTGCTATCCTGCCTGTGGGAAGCGCAAATAAAAGATCCCTTGCTGCTAATCGGAAAGAGTAGCCCATGTAGTGGCGACAGTGGGTTTCCTCTCAATATCCGTGTGGTCCTTAACCATGTCTGACGCCATATAACCGTAAATAAAATGTGTTGAGTGCGTCTTTAAATAAAACATTTCTTTCTTTCTTTCAACTACAAATGATTATGCTAAGTTGTTATTCAACTATAGATGATTATACTGTTGGTAAGTTGCTATTCAACTGTAGACGCCTTTGCTGTTGGTGAGTTGTTATTCAACTATAGATGACTATGTTGGTTGTAAGTTGTTATTCAACTATAGCTGACTATGCTCTTGGTATGTTGTCATTCAACTACAAATGATTATGCTAAGTTGTTATTCAACTATAGATGATTATACTGTTGGTAAGTTGCTATTCAACTGTAGATGACTATGCTGCAGGTAAGTTGTTATTCATCTATAGCTGACTATGCTCTTGGTATGTTGTTATTATTAAACTACAAATGATTATGCTAAGTTGTTATTCAACTATAGATGATTATACTGTTGATAAGTTGTTATTCAATTATAGATGACTATGCTATTGGTAAGTTGTTATTCAACTATAGACGACTATGCTTTTGGTAAGTTGTTATTCAACTATGCTGTTCATAAGTTGTTATTCAACTATAGATAACTGACGTTGGCAACTTGTTATTAAACTATAAAACACTCGGCTAAATTTTACGAGGAACTGGACACACATGCATTCACTGACTGGGAGGTCGACTCGTTGAAACTCGATGGTTGTTATTCATCTATATATGACTATGCTGTTGGCAAGCTGTTATTCAACTATAGATGACTATGTTGTCTGTAAGTTATTATTCAATTATAGATACTATGCTATTGGTAAGCTGTTATTCAACTATAGATGACTATGTTGTTTGTAAGTTGTTATTCAATTATAGATACTATACTGTTGGTAAGTTGTTATTCAACTATAGATACTATGTTGTTTGTAAGGTGTTATTCAACTATAGATACTATGCTATTGGTAAGTTGTTATTCAACTACATGTGACTATGCTGTTGGTAAGATGTTATTCAACTTTGGGTATTATAACAAGTTGTTATTTAAAGCTAAGTTCTCGAGCATACTTTTATTATCTGATCATTTGTGACCGGCCTCGGTGGCGTCGTGGTTAGGCCATCGGTCTACAGGCTGGAAAGTACTGGGTTCGGATCCCAGTCGAGGCATAGGATTTTTAATCCAGATACCGACTCCAAACCCTGAGTGAGTGCTCCGAAAGGCTCAATGGGTAGGTGTAAACCACTTGCACCGACCAGTGATCCATAACTGGTTCAACAAAGGCCATGGTTTGTGCTATCCTGCCTGTGGGAAGCGCAAATAAAAGATCCCTTGCTGTTAATCGGAAAGAGTAGCCCATGTAGTGGCGACAGCGGGTTTTCTCTCAAAATCTGTGTGTTGAGTGCGTCGTTAAATAAAACATTTCTTTCTTTCTTTTTTTCTTTCTGATCATTTGTAGTTGATTTTCATAACGTCGCACGTTATTTGCCGATATCCTAGGCCATATATTTACCACTTAAAATCGTAACTTTCTCCGTTAACACACCCTGAATCCAGACGCTGATTCACTTTGTTGTGTTAGTATTCAAAATGTGACGATAGAAATGTATATTGTATGAAGGAAGGAAAGAAATGCTTTATTTAACGACGCACTCAGCACATTTTATTTACGGTTATATGGCGTCGGACATATGGTTAAGGACCACACAGATATTGAGGGAGGAAAGCCGCTGTATAATTTAACTACGCATGTACATGTTCATCAAAATACATCTGAGTATGTATTATGGTTTGATCTTAAAGACACCATATTATCTAGAAATTCATCTAATATCATTATAGGTGTTGTATATATACCGCCTGAAGGATCGCCTTATTTTAATAACGATACTTTTAATGTTTTACATGGTGAACTTAACAACTTATCTAATGAAAACAACATTCTTCTCATTGGCGATTTTAATGCCAGAACGCAGTCACTCCCAGATTATGTAGTTTCTGACACTGAAACAAATAACACAATAGAATTTTAAACTGAATTATCTGATTTTCTGAATGAACCCAACAACTTGTTAAACATAGGAATTTCCCTAGAAAGAAAAAATGAAGATAATTGTAGACCAAATAGTCATGGATATAAACTTACTGAAGTTTGCAAAAATAATAATATGTACATTGTTAATGGAAGAATTAGTGATGATAAATATACTGGTAAAACTACTTGTAAGGGAACCAGTGTTGTTGATTATGCTATAGCCTCGTTATGTGTATTAGAGAAAATTATAAACTTTAAAGTTCTTGATTTTGAAAATGGAATAATCGTTTAGCTGAAAACTACAGTGAAAACGTAAACAGAGAAACTATCAGAACTATCATCTCGGACCTAGATCAGCTAAGTGAACACTTTTCAAAGGAACAGCTTAACGTCACAGTGGACACTATCGGTAATTTATTCAAGGATACGGCAGTGAACACCTTTGGCTACAAACGAAGTAGTATTAGACCCATGTGCGGGAGTAACAAGGCATGGTTCGGTAATCAATGTAGATTACTTAGAAGGAAATACATGGAGTCCAGAACAGCTTACAAGAACTCGAATACAATGGATAACAAACAACATATTTTAAATGCCAGTAAACGATACAAGAATGTAATATTAAAACATTTAAGAAGACATAACTGGAAAACAGAACAGAAACTCACAGATCTCAACCGTCACGACACGCGAGTTTTTAGGAAACTTTTAAAAGAAAAACAAAGTGACTGTAATTTGCCACCATCAGAAACACTCTATCAATACTTTAAAGAAGTAAACAGCAATGTTGACACAACTCTCGAACCAGACTTTATTAAAGATCTAGGAAAAAATAAAGAAAGAAATGTTTTATTTAACGACTCACTCAACACATTTTATTTATGGTTATATGACGTCAGACATATGGTTAAGGACCACACAGATTTTGAGAGGAAACCCGCTGTCGCCACTACATGGGCTACTCTTCCGATTAGCAGCAAGGGATCTTTTATTTGCGCTTCCCACAGGCAGGATAGCACAAACCATGGCCTTTGTTGAACCAGTTATGGATCACTGGTCGGTGCAAGTGGTTTACACCTACCCATTGAGCCTTGCGGAGCACTCACTCAGGGTTTGGAGTCAGTATCTGGATTAAAAATCCCATGCCTCGACTGGGATCCGAACCCAGTACCTACCAGCATGTAGACCGATGGCCTACCACGACACCACCGAGGCCGGTAAAGATCTAGGAAGTAACTGTATCTTAGATAGCCCTATATTACAAGAAGAAATACTTACAGTTGTTAAAAAACTTAAGAATAACAAAGTTTCGGGTCTCGACAACATAATTAATGAATATATTAAGCAAACTATTGACTGTATGATTCCTGTATATGTCAAACTTTTTAATTTAGTATTTGAAAACGGTATCTTCCCTGACTCATGGTTAGTTGGTATAATCAAGCCAATTTATAAAAGTGGAGATAAAGATAATCCTGAAAATTATAGACCTATTACACTACTCGGTTGTCTTGGAAAACTGTTTACTGCCGTGTTAAATAATAGACTAAAGGTGTATCTAGAAACGAATGATATATTATCTGAAGTTTAAGCAGGATTCAGGAAAGATTATTCAACAAATGATCATGTCTTTACACTATATGGATTAATAGAACTGATGAAAGCACGGAAGAAAACACTTTTTGTACTTTTATAGATTTTAACAAAGCTTTTGATTCAGTTTGGAGAATTGGACTTTGGGATAAATTACTTAAAAATGGTATAAATGGTAAATGTTTTCAAGTAATTTATAATATGTACCAGAATATCAAATCTTGTGTCAGCGCACATAATTCTATGACAGATTATTTCCCCTGCTGTGTTGGTGTAAGACAAGGTGAAAATTTATCCCCTTTGTTATTTTCTTTGTTTCTTAGTGATATTGAAGGTACATTTAAAATGAATGACTGCCATGGTATAGGCATAGGCGAATTATTCAGTGATTCTTTAATCCATACGTCAATTGTTCTTTTTATTTTACTCTATGCTGATGACACTGTACTCCTTGCAGATAATTACCAAGATATGCAAAACTCTCTGAATATATTTGATTCGTATTGCACGAAATAGAAACTAACAGTAAATTGTAACAAGACAAAGGTCTTAATCTTTAGTGGGAACAAGAAAGATTACAAAAAGGTGTTTTACCTTGGAAAATCAAAGCTTGATAACGTAGAAAGTTATAAATATATTGGTATAATATTTCACAAATCGAATAGATTTACTAAGGCAAGACACATGTTATCTACACAAGCACAAAAGGCTATGTTTTTTATACTACAAGGCAGATGTCATAATATTTCTATCCAGTGCCAACTAAAATTATTTGACTGCATGGTTTTACCAGTCCTATTATATGGCAGCGAAATATGGGGTTTTGAAAATGTGTCATTAACTGAAAAATTATGTAACCAGTTTATAAAATTGTTATTACCTGTAAGAAAATCTACACCATTGTATATATTATATGGAGAACTTGGACGTTACCCGGTATATATTACCGTAAAAATAAGAATGATCATTTTCTGGTATCGACTAATTACTGGAAAACAGTCCAAGTTGTCATTATTGGTGTACACATTATTACTGAATGATGTTAATAATAACTTTTATAACGACAAATGGATTATGTATGTTAAATCTGTTTTAGATGATATTGGTTGTACATATATATGGTTATCACAATGCAATGGTATTACTAGAGCTTCCATGTTGAAAACGTATATTAATACAAAGCTTACGGATCAATACTTACAATCATGGTATACTTATATTGATAACTCATCTAAAGCTTCAAATTATAAATTATTTTAAAATACTGTTGAATTTGAGACATACATCACAATTATAGAGAGAAAACATTGGTGTCCATTATTACGCTTCAGATTATCAAACCATAATCTTCCAATTGAAACGGGCAGATGGAAAAATGTACCACTACAAAATAGAATATGTCCATTGTGTAATAATTACGATAAGATTACGATATCAGAGATCGTTACTTCATTAGTCTATACCAAATTATATAATGTTTAAATTATTTTTTTAAGAACAATGAAAGAAATCGTTACTTGTGACCATTATTGTATTTTCAGTCTGCTGTCATAAGATGGCGAGGCGAAATATATTTAGTATAGACTTTTATAAACACTTATTTTAACTTTAAGAACGCTGGTGTCCTTAGAAAACTTTCTAGATTGTGAGTTTATTAAATCTGTAGTTATTTGTATTTTACATTAGTAAATGCTGTCATAAGATGGCGAGGCGAGATTATAATTTTAGTTATAGACGAGTATGCTATAGGTAAGTTAACACTACATTGATTTTAAAACACCGTTTTGTATCACCATCTAAATATGTGCTTGTATTTTACATTAGTAAATGCTGTCATAAGATGGCGAGGCGAGATTATAATTTTAGTTATAGACGAGTATGCTATAGGTAAGTTAACACTACATTGATTTTAAAACACCGTTTTGTATCACCATCTAAATATGTGCTTGTATTTTACATTAGTAAATGCTGTCATAAGATGGCGAGGCGAGATTATAATTTTAGTTATAGACGAGTATGCTATAGGTAAGTTAACACTACATTGATTTTAAAACACCGTTTTGTATCACCATCTAAATATGTGCTTGTATTTTACATTAGTAAATGCTGTCATAAGATGGCGAGGCGAGATTATAATTTTAGTTATAGACGAGTATGCTATAGGTAAGTTAACACTAGATTGATTTTAAAACACCGTTTTGTATCACCATCTAAATATGTGCTTGTATTTTACATTAGTAAATGCTGTCATAAGATGGCGAGGCGAGATTATAATTTTAGTTATAGACGAGTATGCTATAGGTAAGTTAACACTACATTGATTTTAAAACACCGTTTTGTATCACCATCTAAATATGTGCTTGTATTTTACATTAGTAAATGCTGTCATAAGATGGCGAGGCGAGATTATAATTTTAGTTATAGACGAGTATGCTATAGGTAAGTTAACACTACATTGATTTTAAAACACCGTTTTGTATCACCATCTAAATATGTTTGCTTAAAAAACTAAATACCTGTGCATTCAAGGGCGGACCCAGGACGCATCTTATGGAGGGGACCAATGAAAAAAGCGCAGGTGGACCAATTCTCTGAAAAACAATGTTCAAAAGAAGAGGCACATTAATTTATATGGGGGGGGGGGGGGGTGAGACAGATCTCTCTGACACCCTCCCTTGGACCAATACTTATGTATATGTGATTTCAACTCATACCGGCCTACTGTTTCAGGTTATCCGTTGATGGAGTTCCGACCTTGTGTGTTATGTCATTTCAACTCATACCGGCCTACTGTTTCAGGTTATCCGTTGATGGAGTTTTGGCTCAATAAAACTGGAAGACCTATATTGTATTCCTGTAGCTGGCCGGCCTATGTCGTTTCTCACAAAATAGTAAGTGTGATAAAACAAACTTTTTTTTCTTCAAATAACTGTGATTCAATGTACACGCCTTCCAACAGTCATTCCACACATGGCATGTCAGGAGTCATTGTATGTTTCCCGGGATCTGGAGAACTGCAGTCTGCAGGTTTGCTTGATGCTGATCAGAAAAAAAGATGTATACGGCTACGACGAACAACGATAACTATTACTGTATCATATATTTCACTTAAGAAACTATATAGTACGACACGAATTATGGTGCACATCTTTACACAGGGTGTTATACCCTTTCGTCTGGATACAATAAAAGAGGGGGGGGGGGGGGGGGGGGGGGTAAAATATAAAAGAAAAGTGTAAACCATTTATTCAGACTTTTACGTTGATATTTTGAATACTAAATGACCTTACTAATAATACAATAGCAAATTTACGGATTTCCCTCCTTTTATGTATTGCACTGTATGACAAACGTGTGGGTTTATTGAAGGATGGTGGCGGGACGTAGCCCAGTGGTAAAGCGCTCGCCTGATGCGCGGTCGTCGGTGGACCCATTGGGCTATTTCTCGTTCCAGCCAGTGGATCACGATTGGTATATCAAAGGCCGTGGTATGTGCTGTCCTGTCCTGAGAAATAGCCTAATGGACTTACCAACGGGGTTCGACCCCAGATCGATCGCGCATCAAGCGAGTGCTTTACCACTAGGCTACGTCCTCCCTCCTCCTCACTCTCCCTCTAACGACTGCTTACGACTGGTACCTCAAAGGCTCTTGTTTATCTGAATAGACACCAAATAAAACATTCCTTTCTTTCCTTTCGCTGGCGTGTAGCCCGACTATGCCGCTATAGCTAAGAGCTGCAACATCTGGCGCAACTACGGAGACATTGACGATTCGTGGAGCAGCGTCACCGACATCATCCGCTTCTACGGCAACGACATCGGCAACTTCAGCTCGTTCGCTGGGCCCGGCAACTTCAACGACCCAGACATGGTGAGAACAGTGGCGGGCACACAATGAGAGTAAATTGTAGGGGTTTTATCTTCATGGAGTCCACATTTAAGGCGCACACCCCAGTTTCAACCCGTGAAAATGGACACGAAGTTTAGTTAATCTAAAAACGTGTAACACAAGTTACGTCAGAGATAAACAAGCATCTGTGACGTTGAAACTGTGAAATACCCATAAAAATAGACTAAACTCGACTCCATAATCGTTACTTCTCAGACGCACGTGCGTTTTTAAAAATATGAAAAATGCATTTTGTTATATTAGAAACACCATGATGACGAGAAACACTTCGGATGTACGTAAATGGATTATCTAAACAATACAATCTTAGTAATGTCTGATTTCAGTTATCAAAAACGGCTCTAATAGTGCAAAATATGTCTTAGTGTTTAAAGACAAGGGTCAGTCACTTTTATATATATATATCAAGGCCATGACAGTAGTATTTACCTATGCTTCTTATATTTACTAGAGCTGCAACGAATACACCCAAGTGGCGAATACGATACGAATCACGAATATGGGGTCTCGAATACGAATAAAATATTCCCTAATACCAATAATTACAGATAATCTACCAATACTGTATTACTGACTTTCTGAATGAAGCAAGCCACCAGTGAACAAAAGTCAAAAATAGCATTTAAATAGTAGGACGTGTTTAACATTAAACTTTGGAATGGTAGACGCTGAAAATTAAAACATTTAAATAGTAGGACGTGTTTAACATTAAACTTTGGAATGGTAGACGCTGAAAATTAAAACATTAAATGCCAGTTATAAAAACAAAATTAGAAGATCCAAAACAGACTGCTTAAAATACTTCGGTTTGTACATACAGCTTACAAACTGTTATCTTATTAAATTTATATAAATAATAATAGTAATAATAATTAAAAAAATAAAAATAAAAATATAAAAAGAACCCGAATATATTCGGTTCTTTGAGTACCGAATAACGAATACATATCGCGGATAGCCTGTATTCGGTGCACCGAATACGTGAGGGAATCGTTGCAGTTCTAACAGGGCCGTAGCTAGGATTTTTTGTTTGGGGGGGGGGGGGGGGGGGCAACTGAGTAGTTAATAGTCTAAAACTCTTTAAAAAGTGAAGAAGAGAATTTTCTTTAAGTTTCTTTAATGCTTTCCAGATTTTTTTGCCCCCCCCTTGCCCCCCCCCCCCCCCCCCCCCCGCTAGCTACGGCCCTGTCTAACATGTACTCCATTTTTAAAACAGTAATGAAAAGATGATACCTCAAAAGAGTTCCTATAAGTATTTAAGTTTTAAAATCCTTTACGGACAAAATGTCTCGACATCTCAAAAGAGTTCCTATAAGTATTTAAATTTTAAAAACCTTTAAGGACAAAATGTCTCGGCTTCCACTAAGTTCGCAACTTTCCAGTGAATGAACCGACCCCACTTCCATCCTCCCGCTCTGAAATATCTTCGACAGGCCTTCATTTGCTATTCATGCTCCTTCATCAACTTACTGTTCTTCTTCAGCCGTTACAATGTATTACATATTACAGGAATGTACTTTACAACTATGTCACATCACCTCAATGACTCCGTAATACTGCATATATGTGTTATACTGTGTTATATTGTAGATCATAGTCGGTGACTACGGTTTGAGCTTTGACCAGCAACAAGTCCAGATGGCGCTATGGGCAATAATGGCGTCACCGCTTCTGATGTCTAATGACCTAAGAATTATCCGAGCAGAATCCAAAGCAATCCTGCAAAATAAGATGGCGATATCAATAAACCAGGATCCACTGGGGATACAGGGAAAGAGAGTGTATATGGTAAAAACATATAATGTTGTGTATTCAGAGACAGTTATGTATGCTTTTAGAGAGGGTTGTTCCTTTTAAGGTCTGCATGGCAACAAATTGTCAAAAACATGTTGCATAATTTATGCGAAAACACTTTCATATGTTGACGGTAAAGGGCAAATGCGTGATTTTTCTCCCATTCCTAGTCATACAAGATTTATTCCATATGGGCTGACGTCATGGAATCATGGAATGGCCTATCTTATATATATATATGTGTGTGTGTGTGTGTGTGTGTGTGTGTGTGTGTGTTGCATAGTGTATTATTCTTGTATGCAAGAACACTTTCATATGTTGACGATAACTGATCCCACATAGGTACATATTAATGAGGAAGGAAGGAAGGAAATGTTTTATTTAACAACGCATTCAACACTTTATTTACGGTTATATGGTGTCAAACATATGGTTAAGAACCACACAGATATTGCGAGAGGAAACCCGCTGTCGCCACTTCATGGGATACTCTTTTTGATTATCAGCAAGGGATCATTTATATACACTATCCCACAGACAGTTATGGAGCACTGGCTGGAACGAGAAATAGCCCAATGGGCCCACCGACGGGAATCGATCCTAGATCGATCGCGCATCAAGCGAGCGCTGTACCACTGAGCTACGTCCCGACCCATATCAATGAGATTCTGTTTGTCTTGTATATGTGTATGTGTACTACTACTGTCGTAAACATATGGTATAGTATTTTACGAGAAGGTGGTGGAATACAATTTGCCCTTATTGTCTTTGCTCGGAAAATGCTCAGTTCCCCATTCGTGGGCTGACGGGTGGGGGTATCCTCAAGACCCCACCCCACCTTGTGTCATATGCATATCACTATTACTAGGCTGACATGGAATTGTTTAATGCTTTGATGCTAAAATGTTTATGATTATTTTAACTATTATGTTGTAAACGCAATTGATCAAGAAGGTTAAGGTCACAGAAAAATGTAGCTATAATGCAATATAATTTAGATTTTATGCGTTTTTTTCCTTTCAGAACAATAAGTTTGAAATTTGGACAAGACCTCTGAAAGGTTCAAGATTTGCTATTGCCGCGGTGTATTATGGGACTGGAGGAGGACCAACAAGACAAATGACGTCATTAGGGAAGATTAGATTGACCAATCCAAATGGATACAGCCTGACTGACGTGTTCACGGGCCAGCCTGCTGGAATATACAGCCTGAACACAACTTTAACTTTACGACCCAACCCGTCCGGCGTTTTGTTTTTCTTAGCTGTCCCACAGTGAGCCCAATTACTGCAGTAGTCACTCTATGCAGACCACTTGTCTACAGAGGACAACAATAAAATAAACAGACATGATACAGTTTGGCCTTTAAAGACATGTGTATCGACAAATCATAGGTTTTTTTTAACTGTCACCTCGATAAACACGAATAATTTAACAATTAACTTTCATTTGTTCTGTCAATCACAAAAGGTTTGACGTTTATAAACTCAAAACTAAAAGAAACATGATTCATCAAACACGAGTTCTCTTCTCGAGTGCCCAATAATCAGTTAGAATTATCTCCCTTTAACATCAAATTATCTCCCTTTAACACCAAACTGAATGGTCTAATTAATAACTAGTAAACTCTTTTACAAGTCACAAAACCACAATACTGAACTGTGTAACATGCTAGTCTCGGTCAGCCTCCAGAACTAAACAGTTTGTCTATGGGCCTCAACAGAATGTTTGACTTAGTTTTGACTTTAACTATTCAGACATAACCCCTCTTATCACGTATCACCTCTAACACACGTCCAAGTCAGTCCCCACGAATTCCTGGGTGTATTCTCCGCTACAAGAACAATGTCTCCAACGCTAACGTTTCTCTTTGGTAAAATCCATTTGTGTCGCTCTTGGAGCAAAGGTAAATATTCTTTCTGCCATCAACTCCAAAATAAGTCTGCCAGGTATTGCACCTGGCGCCATCTGCGTTTTACATAATTGTCTGTGTTACTGAAGTTGCCCGGGGACAAATGTTCACCTGGTTGTAGAAGTAATGGGTGATTAGGTGTAAGTGCTTCTAAGCATCCTGGTTCGTTTGGCACTATTGCTAGACCATCGTCCCACATCGATTTTCACTGCTCTGGGGATGAATCCGTGGGAGAAAAATAAAAAATAAATAAAAAAGGTTATCATCAACAACGTTTATCTCCCTTGATTTTAAAAACACACATTCTTGGAGATAGAGATTGGGTATTTAATTTTAATGAACTAATTAAGAAAATGAGGATGTGATTTACACAACATCCCCGGCCAGTGCAAATAAAATTTTAAAATGCCATTTTATTTAACAATGGACATAGGAACTAAATTGAAAATAAATCAAAGCAAAGCCTAGGTATATGTCTGTAACTACAGGTACAACAATGAGATAAACGTATGAGCGTGGCAATGGACAGGCACAGTATATAGAGTACAGTTAAATAAAATAGCTTGCAAGACGTGTTGTAAATGGTAAACTATCATTCCTTTTAATAAATCATGAGATACTTGTTCGACCACCACTCCTACCACGTCACAGAACGGCCAGACGTCACTGGTGCACGCTTCATCTGCGGTGGCAACGTGTTCAGTGGGGTCGAGTGATGTTCACTGATGAGTCCAGGTTTAGTCTCCAGTTCAACGACGGTCGGGTTCGTGTCTACAGACGTCCTGGGGAGCGCTTCGCTGACGTTAACGTTAGACAACGTCACCGGTTCGGTGGTGGCAGCGTCATGGTGTGGGGCGGCATCTCTATCCACCACAGGACCCCCCTCTATGTGGTGGATGGCAATCTGAATGGAATCCGCTATCTGAATGAGATTATCCGGCCGTTGGTTCTCCCAGACCTTCAGCAGATTGGCGGCGGGGCAGTTCTGCAGGATGACAATGCCAGACCCCACCGCGCCAGGGTGGTAACGGACTTTCTCAGACAACAAGGTATCGCCAGGATGGATTGGCCAGCATATTCGCCTGACTTGGCCCCAATAGAGACGCCTGGGACGAATTAGGCAGGAGAGTTCGGGATAACCATGCCCCTCCGGCCAACCTTCATGATCTGGGTCAACTTCTTATGGCAGAGTGGCAGTCCATTCCCCAAGAGTTCTTCAGACGTCTGATCAACAGCATGAGGCAACGATGTGTCGAGTGTATTCGCGCCAGGGGTGGATTCACACACTATTAAACGAATGTTCTAATGTGTAAAATCCATGTTTGACAACCTTCAACTTTGACAGCATGTCATGTGACTTTCTTGTATACAGTGACGTTTATTTGTGGTTTTTTGTAAATATGGAACAATAAATAAAAAATTTGGTGTAGTTTACATCATCAATCTAATAAACTCGGAACGTCCCGAACGTGGACGATTTCGAACAGAATTCGTTGCTTGGTACCGTTGCCACAGTCGGCCAACGACACTCTGACTGACACCAAGTCTCAGAGCAACATTTCTTTGCGTATTGCCATCCTGAAGCCAAGCAATAGCCCTTCCTCGATCTTCGATAGTCAGTTGAAGTTGTACCATTGTCGAATTTGGAGTGTGCACCATACACGAACGCAAGCTCCAATTATACGGAAATTCAGCATTGGGAACATGGAATACACGTGCAAAGCGTGCAAATGAAGCGCTTTGTGAAAAAGCAAGTTATGGGCACTTAGCAGACCTTTCGCTTTCGCCCTAATTTACGTGCAAATGTAAGCATGTTTTCGCCATTAGAACTAGTCGACAGTGTCAATGACAGTGGATTTTAATTCATTTATGGGTTGCTTAGACCCACTTTCGTCAAAATGGAACAATACCATGCGTGACATTATGGTCTAGCTAATATAATTGACATTCAGAAAATAATGTCGAAAATATCGTCTGACCCTTAAATTCTTTTGAGTAGTATACATCACACCATTTGGGTATGCTTTTAACTAAGCACTTGTCTGATCTTGTGATATCCACTATTTTCAGAGTCGCATGAACTACACAGAATATTAGGGTCCACATAATCTGGGTCACGGTATCGTGCTGGGTTCTTAATTACTCTTTTAGGACGACTCACTTCTGGTTTCTGTACTACTCTATTGCCTACAATGCATTGCTCAACAGTATCGTTTTGGGTTTGAACATCACATTTGACGACATTCTCAGCCTTTGTGGTAGTATCACCACTGGTAGTGGTTACTGTATCCAGCAAATAGGGTAAAGGATTCGATGCTCTCACATAGGTCATCTTTAACCTATCTTTATGTACACTGTGATTCAAAGTTCGTCTTGTGCTGGGATCCAATAAATTAACTAGATGGGAACTTTTAATTTCCTGAACCACATATGGTCCTCCATAACGATTTTGCAGTTTCTTTCTAACAACAGTTGGTTCTTCCAACATATAGACATAGTCTCCAACATTTATACATAGAGGGTTTACAGACTCATTGGCTCGGTCTACCATTACTTGTTTTACTTTTGTCACATTTTCCAGCACATTTTCCTGATACAGTCTAGATTTCGATAATGAATTTTGATATATCCATGTATATTAATAGGCAAGGTTTCAAACTTCACACTTGAATATACATCTACGAGAGAAAATTGTGGTCTACAACCATAAACAATCTCAAAAGGTGAATAACCAGTACTCGAGTTCAAGGAAGAATCCATCGAGAAACCTACAGCACCAACTACAGCATCCCAACTTTGCTTACTGTCATCAATATAAGGCGCCAGCCTTTCCGCTAATGTTCTACAGGATCTCTCAACAGCACCCAAACAGTGATAAACATAACTAGGTGTGAATTGCTGTGCCACATGTAACAACCTGCACATTTCTCCAGTAATTTTTGCTACAAATTCGGAACTTTGATCGCTGACGAGAGTTTGACAAACTCCAAACATTGTAAACAGTTCAAAGAAAGCAACTGACACAGTCGGGGCATCTTTGTTTGACAAAGGTTTAACATACAAATACGTACTAAACATATCAACAGCTGTAAATGTGTAAATATTTCCAAGATTACTAGCTGGTAAAGGTCCATACAAATCAATTTCCCACATTTGAAAAGGATTGGATGGGTTCGGATATGCCACATTGTTTGATTTGGTATGTAACTTGGTAACTTTGCGCTTCTGACATTGTTCACAAGACTTATGTAGTCACTCACTTTTTGGGATGAATGTTCAAAGTAATACAAATCTCTAATTCTGTCCAAAGTGACCTCCTATTGGTGAATCATGATATAATTGCAAAAGTTCGTTGATTAAAACTTCTGGAATAGCCAATTGATATTGGAATAAACACTTTGTTCTTTTTCGCTTCGGCCCAAAACTATGGAAAAGGAATCCCTCAACAAAATAGAATGAATGAATGTTTAACGACACCCCAGCACGAAAAATACATCGGCTATTGGGTGTCAAACTATGGTAATGCAAATAAATAAAGTGATGATCAACATCAATATAAAAATTCAAGGTTTAAACAAAAAAACAGTATAAAGAACAGTGTAAAGAACTGTGCAAAAACACAAATATCACAGAATTTTACGGATACTGAATTTTACTAAAAACTTCGATTTTGTGCTGTATTGGCCATTCTCAAAGAAAATGTTACACCCCTACACCACGATGAGGTTACATCGCGCGCAGGGGTCAACAAAATAGAGTCGGACACCTGCAGAATAAACTTTCTGGAAGCCTTTTGTGAATCAGGAAGCCACTTATTTTCTAAATATCGAATATATTTGCTCAAAGTATAGTCTTTCCTTTGGAGTTCACGTATTGTGTTCATATCAAAATCACCATTTTTAAATAAATCAATACTCTGCAGTTGGTGAGCAATTGTGTCCTCTACACTAAGGTAAGTATTCGATCCCTTGACACTTTTATATACCAAATCCAAATCGACAGCAACATTTCCACCACAAGATAAGTGTTCTGATGAACTGTAGAAGTACCATTATCCGACACAGTCTTATGGGGCAGTTGTGAATCCTCAACCATGCCAGAACTTACAGGCCTTGCCGAGTCATCCCGCCTTTTACAAAGATCCCTTGCTGCATTATGAAAAATGTAGCGGGTTTCCTCTGATGACTACGAGTCATAATTACCAAATGTTTGACATCCAATAGCCGATGATTACTTAATCAATGTGTTCTAATGGTGTCGTTAAACAAAACAAACTTTTACTGTTGGACAATGTTAAGCCACCTGTCGTGGAAGTAAAAGGGTAGTTTTCCAACTAGTCTTTTCATATTTTCCGGATACTGAAGCACCTTGACAGATTCTATATTTTCAATAGCACAGTCACATTCAGTCAGAAAGATCGAAAATTCACTCAACGCCTTCGGGTCATCCACTTTAACGTTGGGCCATTCAGGTGCACGTTTGACAAAAACATTAGCCAACACATCTGCTTCTCCATACCGGTTCTCCATTTCTTTGAGTGCAGCAGGGTACCCCTGATTTGCCTCTTAATATAAAAATCCATTAACAGTTCTGTTGGCCTCGCCTTCAGTGAACTGATCAAGGTAATTCACTGTCATCAGAACTGGCAACAATTTTTGTTTTGAACTGATGTATGAATTTATGGTATTCTAACGGATCACCATAGAATTTCTTTATGTCAGAAATTGCCTTCCTTATGCCTTGGTCACAAATGGCCTGCGGCGTGTTGGCGGCGGCCGTAAGTCCTCAAAATTGACATAACCGTGCGGTGGCCGCACGATAGAATACGATAGCCGTGAGGCGATCTTAAGTTTTGTTTTGCTTGCCGCAGGGGCGTACGATTGTTTAAATTTGACATTAAACTTTTTTTCGGAAATCGCAAGGGCGTAGGCCGCAACCCCGCCGCATGTAGTATCGCAAGGTCGCTGTACGGTGGCCGTGAGGTGACCTCAAGGTTTTTACCCTGTCTGGTGTGCCTAGAAAATCGTACGGCAGCCGCAACAACCGTGAGTCCTCCTTACTGTCACCTCACGGTGGTCTTGCGGCCTCCGTGAGATGGCCGTACGATGTTCTAAATATCGTGCGCTGGCCGTGCAGTGACTTTAGGGCTGCCGTACGATCGCCTAACGGCAACCGTAGAGTTGACGGCCGCCGTACGATCATCTTTCTTACGATTGCCTTGCGGTCACCCTGAGGGCGCCTCACGGTTTGTTAACTGACGCCTTGCGGTTTCCTCACGCATTTTGATTTCATGACCTTTACGATTGCCGTGTGGACCCCGTAACATTTGTGAACACTGCTTCCGCAGCCCGCAAAGCCGTACGATTTGTAAAAATCTCATCTACAAACCGCAGACCGCAGAACCGTGCGGCGGCAGCATCATATGTGACCGAGGCATTAACTAACGTATTACTGACACCATAGTCTGATCAGAACTGTTTTCTTTGTTGGGCACTGCATCAGTAACTGAAGGGCCATCGGTCTACAGGCTGGTAGGTACTGGGTTCGGATCTCAGTCGAGGCATGGGATTTTTAATCCAGATACCGACTCCAAACCCTGAGTGAGTGCTCCGCAAGGCTCAATGGGTAGGTGTAAACCACTTGCACCGACCAGTGATCCATAACTGGTCCAACAAAGGCCATGGTTTGTGCTATCCTGCCTGTGGGAAGCGCATATAAAAGATCCCTTGCTGCCTGTCGTAAAAGAGTATCCTATGTGGCGACAGCGGGTTACCTCTAAAAAACAGTGTCAGAATGACCATATGGTTGACGTCCAATAGCCGATGATAAGATAAAAAATCAATGTAGTGGCGTCGTTAAATGAAACAAACTTTACAGTAACTGAAGAGGGACTGTTTTTGGAAATGTGTGTTTTAACATTGTGACTGTTAACATCAGAAAACTCATTTACAGCATCATTACCATGAACACTAAATACAGAATTCATTACATCCATATGTTTTCTACTGGGAAACCAAAGTGGTTACGGGACTTTATATGTCTTGGTTTTGGCTAATGGAGTCCTACTACATTTGTATATAAATATATAAATGTGCTTGTGACCCCCACCCCCACCCCTACTCGCACTATAGCATATATCCCAGATTGCACCTGTTCCTACCGGCCTGGTTAACTTACCTTTTCAGACGCCCAAGAAAGTAAAATATATCTTATACATTACACCATGGCATAGGACTAATATAAAAACCACACTGCGAACACGTGCCCTGGGTTCATTTTTTCAAAAATTCAGGGTGAAGTCTTGACCTGGTTCTTTTAAAACGCTAAACTATATAAATTAATGATGAAGAGTTGTGATTTATACCATTAATAGTAGGGAGGGCCTGGCTTCCTCGCCTCCATCATATCTCCCGTTAGTAAATTCCTTCAGAGAGATTATTAACAAAATATTTAAACATAAGATGCTAACAAAATAAAAATGGGATATACATGCTACAATACTTAGCATTTCGTGGCGTATCTCTACCGATGAAAGAAGACCTAGTTTTGGAAAACATGTTTATGTTGGCATGACCAACGACGTGCGAACAAAACACTTGTGAAAAATACCAGAGTTGGTAAATTACAGAGATGTCTGTAACCTGCACGCACCTTTAATCCTTTGATGTATATCTTCTACAAACAGACTGAATGGATAGTAAACGCCAGGTGAAATGCTTCAATGTGGATATCGAGTGTACGTCATGGGACATACTTCCATCTGATCAATCTCTGTATCCCGTGCATAGTGTTAGCAAACTTTAAATGTAGATCTATTTTCCGTTGTGCCTTGTCCATGATTTTAAGGCAAGTATATATGTTTATATAGTTCATAGATTCGTTCTTTCGTTCTTTAATTCGGTCTTTCTTTGCTTTATTTCATTTTAGCTCCTTTACGCAAAATTTCAACATATAACTTTAATTCTAAACGTTATTCAACACGTGCGTTTTGAGAATTAGATTTTTAATTTTTTTATTCTTGAGTTGAGCTATTTAAAAATGCATGCACTGCAGATGATAATTCGATTTATTTCTTAAAAACCAACTAAGATTCACGACAGCTACTATCGGTTGTTTGTCCAAAGCACGTTTTCCCTAGGACAACTTACCCTGACTTTTGATACTAGTATTGGGGCGCTGGTATCATGGTTCCACCATTCCTCATCACATCTCTGGCGAGTACTATAGCCACTGAGATGCGAAGATTCCACCATTTGGGGTCGATCTTACGACATATCACATCTCAGGCGAGTACTATAGCCACTGAGATGCGATGATTCCACCATTTGGGGTCGATCTTAGGACATTTCACATCTCAGGCGAGTACTATAGCCACTGAGATCCGATGATTCCACCATCTCTAGGTCACAATCTCTAGGGGTCACACGTGACAACCACAAGTCACATTTTATCTTTATTTGTGTAGAGTAGGAACGGGCCGGGGTGTGGGTACTGTTCTGGTATGAAATGCGGGGAAAACATTGAGAATAACCACTGATTAATAGTCTGTAGTTAAAGTTTGATTTGTTTAACGACACCACTAGAGCACATTGATTTATTAATCATCGGCTATTGGATGTCAAATATTAGGTAATTTTGACATATAGTATTAGAGAGGAAAGACGCTACATTTCCCCAGTTGCAGAAAGGGATCTTTTATATGCACTATCCCATAGACAGGATAGCACATACTACGGCATTTGATGTACCAGTCGTGGTGCACTGGCTGGAGCGAGAGATATTCTGTAGAGGCATCGTAAACATTTCCTTCTTTAGGCATGCACATTATATTGATCTGAAATATATTGTGTTAGAGTGAACGACAGCGGCTGTGGTTGTCATTCTGAGATATGTATACATCGTCGTACATGTCAATACAAAGTAATCACGTGAACTTATATCACATGACAGCTGTCGCTTACAAATGTGATTGTATTCAGTTTTTAAAGAAGATACTGATTCGGTTGGCTGCAGGTAACGGTAGTCAGTTTATTTTTGAGACATGGTAGTATACTTTGTTTGTCTAATGTTTTAATATTTAAACAAGAAAACTAATATGCTGTTGTTGAAATACGCACATCGATTCCACAGCTAGTCAGTCATGTGTATATAGTAATAACCTCCTACCGCTGAAGTAGGTTAAACTAGTCATGTGATCGCCGGCCGTCGAGATAAATAGGTACACCATATCAGTTTATGTTAAGATTTTCAAACGCACTCGAGGCAGTACACAAATCTTGGCTTTCTTTCCAGGTGAGTGGCTTAGTGGGTCGTTGTTAGTGGTTAGTGAGAGAGACTTCGGTGTAGTGGCCTTACACCTACCAATTGAAAGAAAGAAGTGTTTTATTTAACGACGCACTCAACACATTTTATTTACGGTTATATGGCGTCAAACATATGGTTAAGGACCACACAGATTTGGAGAGGAAAGCCGCTGTCGCCACTACATGGGCTACTCTTCCGATTAACAGCAAGGGATCTTTTATTTGCGCTTCCCACAGGCAGGATAGCACAAACCATGGCCTTTGTTGAACCAGTTATGGATCGCTGGTCGGTGCAAGTGGTTTACACCTACCCATTGAGCCTTGCGGAGCACTCACTCAGGGTTTGGAGTCGGTATCTGGATTAAAAATCCCATGCCTCGACTGGGATCCGAACCCAGTACCTACCAGCCTGTAGACCGATGGCCTGCCACGACGCCACCGAGGCCGGTACCTACCAATTGAGTCGTTAAACTCGCTCCGGGCGACAGCCGGTACCCGGATGCAAACCCAGTACCTAGCAGTCTCAAGTCTGATGGCTTAAACACAACACCGCCGAGGCCGGTGCAACAGTGTAAAGAATCATACAGATTGCATGCGGCGTGTGCGTGCGGTCCGGCTAAAAAATATATATATTTGTTCATTCATTCATTCATTTCAACTTATTTCCATGTTTATATCTAATTAAGGTTCAAGCACGCTGTCCTGGTCACACACCTAACTCTGGGTTGTCTCTCCAGTGGGTTAGTTGTTAGTGAGAGAGTAGTCGGTGTAGTGGTCTTACACTTACCCATTGAGTCGTTAATACTCGCTCTGGTGGGAGCCGGTACCGGGCTGCGAACCCAGTACCTACCAGCCCTGTGTTGGTCGGGGTAACCACTACACCACCGATGACGGTTATATGTCGGCCGACTAGATGTTGCTGTGGACGACTGCTAGATTTATAGATTGAGAATGTGTTCACTCTATTTCAGACAATGACGACAAAGATGATGTCACTCGTCCTGCTAGTGTTGATAGGAGTTACTCACTCGCTGGACAATGGTCTGGCCAGAACTCCGCCAATGGGATGGATGTCATGGCAACGATTTAGATGCAACATCGACTGTAAAGACGACAAATATAATTGTATAAGGTTAGCTGAAGTTCAATTGTTAAATAATAATTCGTGAAAATGTGTGTGCGCGCGCGCACACACACACACACACACACGCACACACACACGCGCACGCACACACATACATGCATGCATGCATACATACATACATACATTATACATACATACATAGAGAGATCCCACAAACTCGGAGAACGAAAGAGGAAGACAGAGAAAGTTTGAGAAAAGGAGAGGAGGAGAAAGAGAGTGGGCAAGACAAATTTATTCAAAGACAGACACATATAAAGCCAGTTAATGTATGTTTTGTTTAACGACACCACTGGATCACATTGATTAATTAATCATCGGCTATTGGATGTTAAATATTTGGTAATTCTGACACGTAGTCATCAGAGGAAACCTGCTACATTTTTCCTAATGTAGTAAGGGATCTTTTATATGCACCATGATAGCACATACCACGGTCTTTGATATACCAGTCGTGGTGCACTGGCTGGAACGAGAAATAGTCAAATAGGCCCACCAACGGGGATCGATCCCAAACCGACCGTTCAAGCGAGCTCTTTACCACTGGCCTAAGCCTCATATAGAGACAGAGACATACAGAGAGAGAGAGAGAGAGAGAGAGAGAGAGAGAGAGAGAGAGAGAGAGAGAGAGAGAGAGAGAGAGAGAGAGAGAGAGAGAGAGAGAGAGAGAGAGAGATAGACAGATAGACAGACAGACATAATGAATGAGGGAGTGAACTGGGGTTTTTTTTACAGCGAGGATCTGTACATGGAAATGGCGGACCACCTGGTGTCTGACGGCTACAGGGATCTCGGCTACGAATACGTCAACATCGACGACTGCTGGGCGGCCAAACAGAGAGACAGCGACGGCAAACTCAGGGCGGACCCAGAGAGATTTCCCAGTGGAATCAAGAAACTCGCCGACTACGTGAGTGTCATAATATACTAGTCACAACAAATTAAGGGTCACATGACCACTGCGCTGAAAAATACATCGGTAATTTGAAAAAAATACAAGTAAATGTAATTCATTATTTAATAGTTTCATTCAGGATTCATTCGATTTCAAGCAACAACAACAACAACAACAACAAAACCCACTCAAATACATACGCTCTAAAATAACCGCATTCCTGTCAGGCACTCGTCGTCCAAGAACGTCCCAGCAGATATTCTCGATGAGCGCCAAATCAGGAGAGCGGGCGGACCAGTGCATCCTGGTGATCCCCTGATGCTGCAAGAAGTCTGTGGCGACCCGACATCTGTGACGAGTGGTGTTGTCGGCACGCAAGATGGCTTCTGGTCCCATGCCTTGCAGAGTAGGTTGGATGAGGTACGCACGATCTCATCTGGGATGGCCAGTTAGGGAGCATTGAACGACGTACAGGGGTGTTACGGTGGATGCTGCCCCACACCATTACTGATCCGCCCCCATTGCGGTCGATCTCCCGAACATCGTCTTAAATGAAGCTCTAGATCCCACACCAGACGCGTCTCCTGCCATCATTGAAGGCAACAGTGACTCGAGACGCATCCTTCACTTGCCTTGTGAAGACGGCTGAGAATTGGCGACGCGCTGACGTTTACGTGACCGCATTCATTAGCTGACGACTCACCGTGGTAGAGGTGATCGATCGATCGATCGTGCTGTGTGGAGATGCTAGGGACACGATCCTCATGTCCGCTGGTGTAGCGTGGGCGTCCGAAGCGGGGTCGCTCGGTCTGTCTGTGAGTGACAGGGAAAGGCACATGCAGCCATTGGATGACGGAATGGCTCATATGCAGATGTCGCACCACTTCTCGCATGATAAACCATTGTTCAGCCATGCGCGGGCTCGACCACGATCCAGGAGGCTCCGATTATGTCTTGGTGGCATGGCTATCCAAAGTGAGATACCAACAAACTTTATACCCAGCCTACCAGATTCAAACATGAAAAGTGTTAACATACAAAGGCGTTTCACGTGAAAGGCTGATGCACGTGCAATCTGCAATGTATTGGCCACATCTGTAACCTACCTTTTTATTATCTGTCACTGCCCTGATATTGTTTTACAAATTTTTTTAAATGTAGGGTTCTAAACATATTTATTATAATCAGTGGATTGATTGGTGGGTTGTTGGGTGGATGGAAGCATGGGTGGATGGATGGATGAATGGATGAATGGTTGGATGGTTGTGTGGTACATATCCTGCTGTTTTATCAGGTTCACAGTAAAGGTCTCAAGCTTGGTATATACGGAGATTTCGGAACCCTGACTTGCGGAGGATATCCGGGTAGTAAATTTTACGAGGAACTGGACGCCCAGACTTTCGCTGACTGGGGGGTCGATTCGTTGAAACTGGATGGTTGTTATTCAACTATAGATGACTATGCTATTGGTGAGTTGTTATTCAACTATAGATGACTATGTTGGTGAGTTGCTAATCAACTATAGATGGCTGTGTTTGTAAGTTGTTACTCAACTATAACTGACTATGCTCTTGGTGTGTTAGTATTCAACTACAAATGATTATACTAAGTTGTTATTCAACTATAGATGATTATACTGTTGGTAAGTTGTTATTCAACTATAGATGATTATGTATTGGTAAGTTGCTATTCAACTGTAGATGACCTTTGCTGTAGATAAAGTGCTATTCAATTATAGCTGACTATGTTCTTGGTATGTTGTTATTCAACTACAAATGATTATGCTAAGTTGTTATTCAACTATAGATGACTATATGCTTTTGGTAAGTTGCTATTCAACTATAGATAACTATGCTGCAGGTAAGTTGTTATTCAACTATAGTTGGTTATACTGTTGGTAAGTTGTTATTCTAATATAGATGACTATGCTATTGGTACGTTGCTACTCAACTGTAGATGACTGCTGTAGGTAAGTTGTTATTCAACTATAGTTGGTTATACTGTTGGTAAGTTGTTATTCTAATATAGATGACTATGCTATTGGTACGTTGCTACTCAACTGTAGATGACTGCTGTAGGTAAGTTGTTATTCAACTATAGCTGACTATGCTCTTGGTATGTTGTTATTCAACTACAAATGATTATGCTAAGTTGTTACTCAACTATAGATGACTATATGCTTTTGGTAAGTTGTTATTCAACTATAGATACTATGCTATTGATAAGTTGTTATTCGACTACATGTGACTGCTGTTGGTAAGATGTATTCAACTATGGATATTATAACAAGTTGCTATTTAAAGCTAAGTTCTCGAGCATACTTTTATTATCTAATCATTTGTTGATTTTCATAACGTCACACGTTATTTGCCGATATCCTAGGCCATATATTTATCACTTAAAATCGTAACTTTCTCCGTTATGACACCCTGAATCCAGACGCTGATTCACTTTGTTGTGTTTTAGTTTCAAAATGTGACGATAGAAATGTATATTGTATGAAGGTAATTAATTAATTAATTAATGATATTGATAGTGATAACTCACAAGTTTATTAAAACTGTAATTATGTTTGTATTGTGCATTAGCAAACGTTATAATATAGTGAGGCGAGATTGTGAGTTTATTAAAACTGTAATTATGTTTGTATTGTGCATTAGCAAACGTTATAATATAGTGGGGCGAGATTGTGAGTTTATTAAAACTGTAATTATGTTTGTATTGTGCATTAGCAAACGTTATGATATAGTGAGGCGAGATTGTGAGTTTATTAAAACTGTAGTTGTGTTTGTATTTTACATTAGTAAATCAGAACTAATCTTACAACACAGTTTTGTATCACCATCTAAATATATTTGCTTTAAAAACTCTATTACACAAAGGCGGACCCAGGAACCAATGAAAAAAAGGCACGTGGACCAATTTCCTGAAAAGGGCACTTCAATAATAATTTTTCTTTTTTGAAAGAACATTATTCAGAAAAAGAAACACTTTAATATTTTAGAGCGGGGGGGGGGGGGGGGTTGAGATAGATCTCTCTGGTCTCCTCCCTTGGAACCGACCTTGTGTGTTATGTGATTCAACTCATACCGACCTACTGTTTCAGGTTATCCGTTGATGGAGTTTTGGCTCAATAAGACTGGGAGACCTATACTGTATTCCTGTAGCTGGCCGGCCTATGTCGTCTTTTCTCACAAAATAGTAAGTGCGATAAAACAAACAGCTTTTATTCCAATAATTATGATTCACGCCTTTATTTCTCATTCCAACAGCCATTCCACAAATGGTATATATCAGGAGTCGTGGTATGTGCTCCATGATCTATAGAGAACTGCAGTGTGCAGGTTTGCTTGATGCCGAACCCAAAACAGACTTATATGGCTACGGTGAACTCCACTCATTCTTCAGACAAAGGATAACCATTACCGATTATATATTTTACTCAGCAGGTTACTCACACTCGTCCAAGTATCGAAACAACCAAATGTTAGACTCCAAATAGCTGTAGTTTAAAATGTGTTGTAGTTTCGTTAAACAAACATTCCTTTCTTTTCCTTTCACTGGCGTGTAGCCCGACTATGCCGCTATAGCCAAGAGCTGCAACATCTGGCGCAACTACGGAGACATCCAGGATTCGTGGGGCAGCGTCACCGACATCATCCGCTTCTACGGCAACGACAGCGGCAACTTCAGCTCGTTCGCTGGGCCCGGCAACTTCAACGACCCGGACATGGTAAGTGGGGGGTATACAAAAAGAGTCCGCGACCAGGTTTTATTGATGGATTCCCCTTACCAATTCTACACTTAAAGGGACATTCCTGAGTTTGCTGCAATTTTTAAGATGTTATCGACTAACAGACTTTTTAACTATTGTAATTACATATGTCAAATATATTTTTCTGCGTAATATATTAGTGGCTGTATATTAAACGTGTTTCTGATCGTTCTAATATTTGTACTAGGTTAAATTTCATTTTATTTCCTAAAATAAATTGTTTCTTGAAAACAAAATCCAGTTTGGTCTTCTTACAAATATTAAGACGACCAGAAACACATTGAATATACAGATAATGATATTCTAAACAAGAAAATATATTTAAAATGTAAGTTTAATCGTAGAAATATTTTATTAGTCGGAAACATTTTACAATGTATCAAACTCAGGAGTGTCCCTTTAATGCACTTTATGAAAAAGGTATTTTGTGACATTAAAAATACCATGATGACCAGAAACACTGATTGATAATCTAAACAATAAAGTCTGAGTAATGTCCGATTTCAGTTATCATAAACGGCTCTAATAGTGCAAAATATGTCTTAATGTTTAAAAACAAGGGTCAGTCACTTTTATATATAAGATGTAAGAAGCATAGGTAAATACTACTGTCGTGGTCTTGATATATATATATATATATATATATATATATATATATATATATATAAAAGAGGTGTTTTTCGGTATCGTCAATATCATATATTGGGAATAAAAATTGTATTATGCGAGCCTCTGGCGTAAATGTTTTTATTTGATGACTATGAATGCATACGTCAATTATAGCGTTACACCCTAGTACGTTTGCTTAAATGCCAATAAACCTAGTGTCTTGACCTCGATTAATTTACATCCACTTTGCAAAGTTATAAAATTCTTAAAACAAGTGATCTGAAAAATATCACATACTTTGATTGCACTGAAAATGTAAGATTATATATATATATATATATATATGACTAGTATTTACCTATGCTTCTTACATCTACTCCATTTTTTAAACTAATGAAAACATGATACCTCAAAAGAGTTCCTATAAGTATTTAAGTTTTAAAAACCTTTAAGGACAAAATGTCTCGGCTTCCACTAAGTAGCCTAGTTCGCAACTTTGAATCGACCCCACTTCCACCCTCCCACTCTGAACTTCAATATGTATTTTCGACAGGCCTGCGTTTGCTATTCATACTCGTTAATCTGCTTACTTTTCTTCTTCAGCCGTTATAATGTATTAAATATTATAGGAATGTACTTTAAAACAATATCATGTCACCTCAATGACTCCGTAATACAGCATATATGTGTTATATGTGTTATGCTGTTTTATATTGTAGATAATAGTCGGTGACTACGGTTTGAGCTTTGACCAGCAACAAGTCCAGATGGCGCTATGGGCAATAATGGCGTCACCCCTTCTGATGTCTAATGACCTAAGAATTATCCGAGCAGAATCCAAAGCAATCCTGCAAAATAAGATGGCAATATCAATAAACCAGGATCCACTGGGGATACAGGGAAAGAGAGTGTATATGGTAAAAACATATGGGCCGAATTTACGAAAGGTGTTTATCCCTTAACAGCGTGTAACTATATAAAACAGACGTATGTATTTTAGTAACCAAATTACGAAGCACGTTTATGTTACATGCGTATATCCAATCCAATATATATTTACATGCTCCTATACCACTAGGGTTTCAAGCATGTCTGTCACGGGCCCATCCTCTGGATAGCCAGCAGGAGTGGTCCGGGACAGAAATATAGGGGCAATTTTGAACTTTACTCCAAAAATATTTTAGGGGACATTAACAATTTGTTTGTGCATTTTTCTAACATAAAATACCTATTCCTAACAATTTAGCCACATTTTTTGCCGGGCAATCTAAACTTGAACACCTCTAATCTATATCTTATTATTTAGCCCTAGGGGAGTTAGGGGTATGGTTCTTCCATAAATTAACCGCCACACGGAAAAGTGTATCATTTGAGAGAGGTGTCATGCCGGTATTGGTAATCCAAGTGTGGCAGGCAGGAGGGGGCCGAGGCCCAGGGGAGGGGGGGCCGGAGCCCCCCGGACAAACCTTAACTCTCCTACAGCCAAACCGCCTACGCCTACCTCCTACCCTCCGGTGGTCTCCCGCCCCCCACCCCCCACCCCCACCCCCACCCCCACCCCCCCCCGTCCCAACCACGATGCCCTCCACCAGCACGGCCCTCATATAGTTAGTTTAAATTTATTTATTAACTTTATATACTCTTATCTTTAGTTTTTATATAGTATCCACTAGTAGAGTGGATGTCACTTTCAGAGTGACAGAATCATGTCCGGACGACGGAAATGGAGTCTTCGTCTGTCCCCTCGCCGGAGCGGAAACGCACCCCCGGTGATCACTTAGTTCCGGGCGCCTCTCTGCAGTCCTCGAGAATCTAAAAGTTATGTCATTCACAGACGCCATCACCCTTTAATTTATAAAAACCGAAGAGCGGTCCAGGGCAATAATACCAAGGACCGCCAGACGGCATGGGTACTGCAAAGTCCCATTAAATTAGAGAGGGAGCACATCTGTCTCTCTCTACTTTATTCATACTTTATTCAATAATAATAAAATATAATAAAATAATATATCAAAATATTAAAATACAGAGCACGCTTGTAAACATTTATACAAATAAATTAAAATCCAAGGAAAAACAATACCAATACTTTTAAAATTTTTACATATAAATATAATGTAGCCGGTGAACAGTATAGAGATGTCCAACTGCCAGGTTAGACACCTCACCACTACACCCAAGCTGACCTACCATACTCCCATTCACACCCCACATTCTTACTTAAAATCAAAAGGAAGGGAAAAAACCCACCTACCTTCATAGTTAAAAAATAAAATTAACATTAAAGTTAAATTTAAAATTAATATGATTCATATTATGTAATTAAAAGCCGGTAGTTTATCCAATTACTGTTATTATATAAAATAACTATGTCCAAAAGCACGCCAGGCACGATAGGTCAGAGAGCTATAATGTAATTATTTATTCAAGAATTTATAGAAGATATTGAGATATCCCAAAAGTTTAATACGAGCACCAACAACGAAAACAAAGGGGGGGGGGGGGGGAGAATAGGAGCAATCGGCCCCAAAACAGCCATCTGAGACCAATATCTAATTTAAGAAGAAGTATCTACTTATATAATATTTATATTAATACGTTAGTTCCAAGCACGAAGGCCATCAGGAGCCTATCAATTTCCTTCTTGTGCTCAATCGGGGGGTTCAATAAATTTAGGCCGTTGAGCACTAAATTACATCTTTTAAAGAAACTTTCTAAATTCTTACGTTTTGAACTATGTCTGGTGCATTCAAGCAGAAAATGTTTTACGTCCTCTACTTTATTACACACCAGACAATTAGGGGTGGGAGATTTCTTTATTTTAAATTTGTTACCATTAAGGCCATAACATACTCCCATTCTAAGTCTCGAAATTATTTTAGTGGCCTTAATGTTGAAGGATATTGGGCCGGGTCCCGCTGCCTTCGGCTTAATATATGCATGCCACACCCTGGTATGGTGGTCCCATTCGGACTGCCATAGTTTGCCAAGGTGCGGCTCTAATACAGAATTAAATTCTTTAAAGTTATATTTGATCTCGATCCCTACTTTTTTTATCACGCAGGCTATTTCTGGCGTTCGTGTCAGCAAGTTCGTTTCCTGGTATGCCGACATGTGCCGGCACCCATTCAAGTCTAACCCTAGTTCCACTGGTGATAATGCTATTATAACATTTAAAAATTTTGTTTACTAGTTCGGGTCTAACACCCCCACATCCCAGGATAGCCTGAAGTGAACTCAGACTATCGGTGAAAAGCACATATCTACCAGGGCCATTTCTTTTTATATTATCATTTTGAATCCACATTAACCCATAAAGTATGGCTATAAGTTCGGATGTATAAACCGAAATATTATCAGTAAGCCTGGCCCTAATGGCTATCGGTTTTATATTTTTATTTATTTTAATAACAAAAGCCATACCTGTTTTTCCAGTGGCGGGGTTCTTCGATCCATCTGTGTACACTTGTACACAGTCTGGATAGAATTTTTCCACCACTGCTTGAAATATAATTTTTTTAATATATGGGTTATCATACTTATTTATTTCATCTCTAATGTGGAAATTTACCACTGGGCGTTCGAACTGCCACGGATAGTCCAGTCTACCGCTAGCGTCCCCAATGGCTAGTCCAGAAACTCCAAAATCAGTGGCATATTTATTAAGATAAGATATGATGGATATATCCCTATCCCCGACAGTCCTAACCTCCTGAGGAGCCAAACTATTTATAGGGGAATCAGGCACCTGGTTCCTTATTTTGCTTATATATCGGAAACCTTGCCTGATTCTCCTCAAAGTAAGAGGAAGTACTCCCAATTCCACCATTATACTATCATATGGAGTACAGATAGCTCCCCCAATAATTATCTTGAGGGCCCTACCATATACTCCATCAAGTTTTTTTAAGTGGGTTTGGGTTGCACACCCAAAGGCCATTGCACCATACTGGAGTCTGGACACTATGAAGGCCTCGAAGACCATCAGCAGAGTTTTCCTATCTGCACCCCATGACGTACCGGAAAGTATCCTCAAAAGATTTAAATAGAGGACACAATTACCGGTAATACCAGCAATGTGCTCGCCAAAACTAAGGGCATGGTCGAAGATTACACCCAGAAACTTGACAGACTGTACTTGTTTAATAATAATATTTTTGAATTTTAATTCTAACTTATATCTTTTTTTTAGTTCTCTACATTTCTGAAATACTATACAGTTAGTTTTAGCTTTGGAGATAGTAACCCCCCAGGCTGCTGACCATCTAAGTAGATTATCTAAGTCATTCTGGAGGTCTGTTTTGATATCATCATAGGTTTTCCCTATCCTCCAGAATGCTGTATCGTCAGCAAAAAGTCCGACACTTAAGGATGTTTTGGTGCTTTTATTGGAAGTGATAAGTGCTATATCTAGATCATTAATGAAGATACCAAACAATGTGGGCGCTATCACTGAGCCTTGTGGGATACCATTCTCCAAATTTAAAATGGGGGAAAAACTACCATTAACATTAACGGCAAATGTTCTATCTTCTAAAAATTTTACTATAATTGAGAACATTGCCCCTTTTATCCCCATTTGATAAATTTTGAACAACAACCCGCGTCTCCAGACCATGTCGTATGCCTTTTCAATATCCACAAAAACTCCCGCCACCTTGCGGCCACTCCGGAAGGCATCTTTGACCTCGGTTTGAAGCCTAACAAGGTGGTCGGTAGTTGAGTGGTGTCTCCTAAAACCACTCTGGAAAACCAAAAAGTGGATAAGGCGTTGGTTTACCATACTCTCCATGGTCTTGCAGACGCTGGATGTTAAGGATATTGGCCTATAATTAGACGGATCGAGGGGGTCCTTACCCTGTTTTGGAAGTCCAAAGACCTCTGCATGTTTCCAACTGAGAGGAAGAGTCCCCTCGAGCCATATTAAATTATATAATTCTAAGAACAGTCCGAGGGTTTTGGTAGGCATATGTTTGAAAAATATATAACTAAATCTATCTGGCCCTGGAGCTGAGCCCTTTCGGTTACCAAAAGCCTCTTTCAGTTCCC
Source organism: Gigantopelta aegis (assembly GCF_016097555.1). Lineage (NCBI taxonomy): Eukaryota > Metazoa > Mollusca > Gastropoda > Neomphalida > Peltospiridae > Gigantopelta > Gigantopelta aegis. The sequence goes on along the minus strand of NC_054704.1, from coordinate 9,043,501 downwards.
AGATTTTAAAGGGTGCATTGTACGGTCTGACAGAATCCGGACTATTGTCTTCCAGGGGGATCGGGCTATCTCTTTCCATTTTAATTTTTCTAGTTTGAAAAAATAGTGAATAATTAGTTGTCGCTGAATTTTGCCTAAACGTTGCTCCTAAAACATTAGCTTTTAATTGGTCATTAGTATAGACTTTACTATTTTTAAGTATACTATTATTTTTTGTAGATCTCCCCTGGATCCTTTTAATCCTCGACCATACTTCTTTTACTTCTGAGTCCTTGTTTAGCGAACTACAGAACTGGTGCCATGAGGCGTTTTTTAATTTATTAATATTTAACTTTAATTTATATTTACTATCTTTAAATTTCTGTATATTTTCTAAATTTCTAAATTTCTTTAATTTCCTTCTACATTTATTTCTTTCGGCTTTTTGTTTGGATAGTTCCTCATTCCACCACGGGACGGAAGAGCGACTACCCTTATTACTAAATATTGGGATTGTTTTATCTGCTATTTCTATAATTACTTTAATCAAATTATTATTAAATATATTAATGTTTTTATCTCTAATCTGCTCATGGTCCAAGAGACTACACATGTGATCAAACTCCACCCAATCTGCTTTATCTAAATTCCATTTACGTTTAGTATTCTTATTTTTATTATTCCAACTGTCTAAAATGTTAAATTTAATTTTTATGGGTAGGTGATCGCTACCCAAGTCATCAAGAGTCTCCCACTCACATTTGGCTGCTAGATTTTTTGAGACGAAAGATAGATCCAGACACGACCATGTATGGTGGGTGTCAGAAAAATAGGTAAAACTACCATCATTTAAGCAAGCCATATTTAAATTATCCATATATTGTTCTATTATATTACCTTGTAAATTAGTTATATCAGACCCCCATAAAATATTTTTACAGTTAAAATCCCCCACAACTATTAAATTTTTATTATTACCCCCAATTGGTTTCAAAAAATCATCTATACTTAATTTTTTACCTGATAATCTAGTATGAACATAATAATTAAAAATATTAATATTATTATTTTTAGTGTGAAGTGACACCCCCAAAACTTCGATCTCTGGTTTCGTCTCAATTACAGTAAGCTGGGAGTGGGAAATTCCATTTCTGACAAAGGTAGCTATCCCTCCTGTAGATTTATTGCCACTATTAAAAAAGAGACCTGTATATCCTGAAATTTTATATTCTGCAAATAATTTATTTATTTTTGTTTGTAAAGAATTATTAGGTAATAGGGTCTCTTGAATGGCAATAATATCAATAAACTTATTATGATCAATATAATTTTTAAGTTCTGGGCCATTGGTGTGCAGACCTCGGGCGTTCCACTGTAGTATATTTAAACCATTGTAATTAGTAAGTTTATTATTATTAGTAGTAGTAGTAGTAGTAGTAGTTATATTAATGCCTTTTGGGCCTGTCTGCATGATGAGACACGGAGAAATTCTAATTTCCCGGGGACCAACTTTGTCTAACAGTCTAGTCCACATTATCATTGCTCCGTGGCTCCTGTGCTACCAGGTCTCTGGCCCTATACCAGGCAACATTACGTGCCTCAATGGCTCTAGGGTCAACCTCGATAGCTAAATTAACGTTCAGCAACTCACAGGCGTCACCAGAGGCTATCCGAATGTCATCTATGGAAAATTTTGAAATCGGGACCTTTTTATTCTCTCGGGTCAAAAGAAGTCCAGAAAGTATTCTAACCAAATCGAGAGCTGTAATTATGTGATCTGATTTTAATTGATTGGTCCCTGAGGTTACGCCGGCATATGAATTAACAGCAGAGACTGGTCGACTAAAATTATGTCTGGACTCAGTCTTGCTAGTTAATTTTGCGCCAGCTGCCAGACCCGGGGGGCAGGGCTCAGCCATATTGGCTCCCCGCGATTTTTTTGAATTAGGCTCCCTGTCCGCCATGATGCGGACCGCCCTCCTATAGTCAGGACACCCCTTGTCATGGGTGTAATGAGCCCCCCTACAATTAGCACAGGACAACGGTCTCGTGCACGGATTGTCGGGGGACCTCCTGGGGTGGGCGGCCCCACACCTAAAACAGACAGGGAACTCTCTAGTAGCCCTGCACTTTTTTGTTAGATGACCCCACCTCTGGCATCTGGCGCATTTAACTGGTTTTACCTGGTATGGGTGTAGTCTATGTTCCACCCCCTTAACCCTTATGGTCTCCGCCGCCGAGGGTTCGGCCAGCAGGACATCCAGATACCCATTGCCCCAAACTGTTACGTTCGAGACCGGTATATCCGGATTGTCCGTCCTGACCGAGGAGAAGATGGCTGGGCCACTTGCTCCCTTAAGGTCTGTTTTGATAATCCTCCGCAGAGAGAGGGACGGATTACCTCCTCCCTCCCTCCGAGAAGATCCCCCCCTTACAACCTCAATAAAGGGTTCACTATTTGGTTGAGAGCTATAGGGGCGCTTTATCTGTGTTTGAGCGCCCCCCTCTCTTACTGGTTTAACTTGTTTATAGAAAGGGGGTGACGGCCCAGCCCCCCCCCCCTGCCCCCGGCGGGTTTCCTCCCCAGTTCCCAGGGGGGGAAAAGCGTCCACCTCCATACCAGAAGAATTTAATTTCAACGGTAAACTAGTGTTAACTTTAGTAGATGGAAGTTCCACCCTCCCTTTGTTCGGTTTCGTTCTTTTTATCCCGGGGGGTGGTATTCGTTTTTTATTAACTAAAAAATCTCCCGCGGTGGGAGAATCCGCATAGTTGGAGCCTGAAGTATTGGCATACCGGCGCTTCCTCTTTTTTGGTATCACTTCAGTGAAACCCTTGGTAGACTGGCCGCAGGGATAAATGGTGACCACCTCATCTATCCAGTAGCCCACCCCCACTGCTTTAGGGGTATTCGGCAGGTTGTCCGATTCGTCTGGCTCGAAGCTGCCATGCTCCTCCTCAGACTCATTACCGGACACCTCCGAACCCCGCTTCGTGAGTTCCCGCGGCCCCGTACCACTGACAACAGTCGCCAGCTGCCTACGTGCTAATTCACTAGAGGGATCGAAACCGGCTGTATTTGAAATCGCGCGGACGTCGTAGGACACCTTACGACTAGCTCCAGCGCGAGTTTCGTCAGTTTGGATCCCCGACTCGACTCCTATCTCAATTCTTTCTGAGACGGTGGCCTTGAGCCGGGGACTAGTGCTATTATTTAATTGTTCATGCAGCGACCCTGCCAAAGCCAAGGTTTGGCTAGGGCCGGGTCCAAAAGTCTCTACATAACTGCTAGTGGACACATCATTACATATATCCATATCCTCACCCCCCCTGGGCTCCCTACAACAACTCTTAAAAATCACCACCACTTCGTCTGCGCAGTCAGGGAAGGGTCTGATCTTCATGGTTGGCCCCAGGGCCGCAAAGGGGGCGTCCTGGTTAGCTCTAACAAAACAAGCCCCCCCCCCCCCCCCCGGGAACCCTGGAGTAAAAAAACACTGTATTTTTGAACGCTCTTGAAGAAGAGCTTTTTTGCATTTCTAAAACTGTGGTTTGTAAATATTGAAGCCCGTAGTGGGTCGGATCCAAATCATTGTAAAAAACTCTTCTCAACCCCTGAATTTCTATATTTTCTTGTTTGGATTTTCTTCTAGTTAATTTAATGCGAGGAGGGGTTGAGACACTGTTGGATAAGTCGGACATATCCCCGAGAGGCGCAAACGAATTGGTGGTTGGAATGGGATATGTCATTTTTTCCTGATTACCCTCAGACTTACCCTTGGTAGAGGTGTTTATCGTTTCCTCTTCTTCTTCATTGGGCAGCGGCCCCGCTTTCCTCTTACGCAACTTTACGTCAAACAGCCCGGGGGGCGGGGTCGGAGACCTCACGTACACCTCGCCGTCCGAGGCAAGAGCCAAATTGGAAAGCAGGCCGCTCCCCTCACTCTCATGTTCCAAAGATAAAGCCAAGACATTTTTATTATCTTTATTTTCTATAATGACCTCTCCCGAACAATTAATAATCACTATCTCTTCTTGTGTAGCCGGGGTTGGGGTAGAACCATCATTTTCTTCAGTCAAATTTGAAATATTGCTAAAATCGCACGACAGCTCTCTGACCAAACTCTCGTCATCAGACTCGAGCAAATTTTCCTCCCCCCGGGCAGGCCTCCCAGCCGTATATTTTTCTGTTAAAAACGAGAGGCCTCCCCCGGGGAGTGGAGTATCGTGCCTGGCGCGCTTTGACGGCGTAGACGCACACGGTTTCTTGGGCGTCGTTTCAGTATCGGCGGATGCATCCCAGTCCAGTTGGGCTCCCGCCGGTTGCTCTCCTTCCACACTCGGGAGGGAAGAGCCACTCAGCGCCAGCACCGACTGTTTGGACATTTCGGTCAATATTTCGTTCGCTAAACTTTTATAATTTCTCTCCATACTCTCACGTGTCAGTTCAGCTAAATTAATCAACAATATTATCCGCAAAGTTATTTAAACGAGTGAAACTAGGCCTGGTATCTGGCAATACCGGACAAGTTTACCACGTGTATAGAATTATAGAATAGCCCCGGTAGCTATTTACGTGCGCAAAAAGGCACAACAAACTTACTTACACTTGAATTCTTCAGCTTGGGTGTAAAGAATAGTTAATAAATTAATTATATAATTAAGTAAACAAAGGTTGAAGCTATGTATTATAATTTCGTTAGTCAGCGGAGCTTCCAAAACAACAACCTTGTCACCGGCTACACAACAGCGTACATGCGTATAATCAAGATCACTAAGTTATACACCTGCGTTTAAAATGCATTGAAATACTTAAACGCACGAAAGGGGTTGTTTAAGTCAAAGTAATCGACACTTTAAAAAAAAACCCCGAACTGAACAGTGCTGATGTAAGCATTACGAGATGAGGAAGATGTTAAAGACATGGGCGTCGGAAGCGGTATGGCCGGTATTGGCGATGGCCGTACCACGTTTTGGGCCAGGAACGTTTTGTTTTTCTCTCTTCCTATGGCGCTCGCATAGTATCGATCTCATCATATGCATTGCTTTCATGGCCGTACCAACTTTTAATTGCTTCCGACACTCCTGAAAGAACACAGAAATTACGTCCAAAGATGAGCACATACGCGTACAAGACAGGGAGAAGAGGTGGGCGGTGGGAGGGGGGGGGGGGGGGGGTCATTAGGGGAGGCGCGTAACAAAGTTAGTTCAAGTATTCGCAAAGCTAAACATTGATTATAATATGAAACTAGATATATTACATTAAATAATGGGCAAGGAAGTAAAACCTGATGGCAGGTTCTTAAACGATATAATAATAATAATAATAAAAAATTCCAAACGAACATTTCCACCTATTGAAAACAATGGCGTTCTTTGTAATGGTGATGACGATATTGCAAAAGTAATGAATAACTATTTTGTAAACCAAGCTAAAGTCGATAATCAAGAAGTACCAATACATAGGAAAAGGAAGTTGAAGATATCTAATAACTAATAAAATTATTCATAAAATTGGAATTAAAACCGTTGACGAAATTATTTGTCTCTGTTTTATTCTACATTTGAAAACGGTCGCTGATCGTTCCCATCCAAGTGTGATTTTAGCCGTGTTTAAGACTTACACGCATCTAAGATAAACGAGCAATGATCACCTTTCGTCAATTCGGGCCATAATGTTGTGTATTCGGAGACAGTTATGTATTCTTTCAGAGAGGGTTGTTCATTTTACGGTCTGCATGGTAACAAAATGCCATAAACAAGTTTATTATTTTTGTATGCGAAAACGCTTTAATATGATGACGGTACCGATAAATGTGTGGTTTTTCTCCCATCCTTAGTTATGGAAGACATTTATACCGTATGGGCTGGAGTCATGAAATGGTCTAACCTGGGATTGAAGAAAATGCCGTTACCTTAAATATATATGTTGTATAGTGTATTATTCTTGTATGCAAAAACACTTTTATATATGTTGACGGTAAGGAATGAATGCATGATTACTCTCAACATCCCTAGCTATACAAGACTGAAAGAATCATTCATACGAACCTATATGGTATAGGGCTGTTCAATCCTCGGGCACATAATTTGATTATGCACCCTCGGGTGGAATAGCCCTATCCCATATAGGTACATATCGATGAGATTATGTTTGTCTTGTATATGTGTATGTGTACTACTACTATCGTAAACATATGGTATATTATTTTAAGAGCAGGTGGTGGAATACAAGCAATGAATGAATGAATGAATGTTTAACGACACCCCAGCACATCGGCTATTGGGTGTCAAACTATGGTAATGCAAATAAATAAAGTGATGATCAACATCAACATAAAAATTCAAGGTTTAAACAAAAACAGTGTAAAGAACTGTGCAAAAACACAAATATCACAGAATTTTACGGATACTGAATTTTACTAAAAACTTCAAATTTGCCATTCTCAAACAAAATGTTACACCCCTGCACCACGGTGAGGTTACAGCTTGCATACAATTGTTTACCGCTCTGGTGATAAAATGTTTATGATTATTTTAATTATGTTGCAAGCACAATTGGGTCCTCCCTTATTCTACGATCAAGTGGTTTAAGATCACAAAACCATACGGCTAAAATGCAATATTATTTAGGTTTCATCTGCTTTTTTCTTTCAGAACAATAAGTTTGAAATTTGGACAAGACCTCTGAAAGATTCAAGATTTGCTATAGCCGCAGTGTATTATGGGACTGGAGGAGGACCAACAAGACAAATGACATCATTAGGGAAGATTGGATTGACCAATCAAAATGGATACACCCTGACTGACGTGTTCACGGGCCAGCCTGCTGGAAAATACAGCCTAAACACAACTTTAACTTTACGACCCAACCCGTCCGGCGTTTTGTTTTTCTTAGCTGTCCCACAGTGAGCCCAAATGGTGCAGAGGTCACTATATATAGACCACTTGTCTACAAAGGACAACGATGAAATAAACAGACATGTTACATTTTGGCCTTTATAGGCACGGATGACCATAAATGTTACATCTTGTTAATAAATGTATACATCATTACATCTTGTGAAACTTTCATGCTTGGTTTTAGTAAACTTGCTTGTGTATTCTGGTGACGGTAGGCCTAGGCCTACAAAATGATTAATGGAATTCTAAATAAAGAAAACCAAAACATGCTGTACACTACATACAGATATACAATTCACGTTCAAATTGCGATGTCACTTAAATATAGTCGAATAAGAATCGGACTCTTTCTCCAGGAAATTATTACACGATACAAGGGCAATCCTAACTCAGTACAGGGGCGTAGCGTGATCTGGACCTGGGGTGGGGTGGGGGGGTGGTGGGGTGTTCGAATATGAACCAAGTGGACCTTTTTCAATTTTGTTTTTGCACCACCAGAAATTTCATATGTATAAACCTGTATGTTTTAGTTCTGAAAGCGGACCATTTGCTTCAGCGGGGGGGGGGGGGGGGGGGGGGGGGGTTCATCCGAATCCCTCGAACCCCTAGCCTACGCCCCTGCAGTACTCTGCCGTTCGAGAGCTAGACGGAGATGTGGACGGGTATGAAAACAATCGTATTCATATTGCCGCTAGCTGAACAACAATATGAAGGCTTAGGTCACTGACATAGTATTGACAACAATTCCTGAAATATATTGGTTGCAGAAGTCGAGAAAACAAAAGAAATTATTGAGATTTGCACCTAAGCCACCCCACACCCCTGTTATAAAATAGGCTGTCACCTATTGTTGCTGCTGTAATTCAACTCTACTCCAGGGCTCCTGGACTAAAATAGGGGGCGAGACGTAGCCCAGTGGTACAACGCTCGCTCGATGCGCGGTCGGTGTGGGATCGATCCCCGTCGGTGGGCCTGTTGGGCTATTTCTCGTTCCAGTCAGTGCATCACGACTGGTATATCAAAGGCCGTGGTATGTACTACCCTGTCTATGGGATGGTGCATATAAAAGATCCCTTGCTGCTAATCGAAAAGAGTAGCCCATGAAGTGGCGACAGCGGGTTTCCTGTCTCAATATCTGTGTGGTCCTTAACCATATGTCTGACGCCATATAACCGTAAATACAATGTGTTGAGTGCGTCGTTAAATAAAACATTTCTTTCTTTTTTTTCCTGGACTACAAAGGGTATTTGCAGACTGGGATTATAAGATGCCGTAGTGACTATAGAGACCGGAGTTGTAAATTAAGAGACAGTGCTACGTAATTCATGAAGACAAACCTCGACATAGCCTACATCTTGATCGCTTTATAAACTAGGGGCCTTTGGCGCCTCCATATGGGGGTCATAGGGGTCCAGTGACACCCTCCCTCCTCCGCCAATTTGAAGTGCCGTTTTAAAGACTTTTTGATATAAAAATTAATCATTCACAATATACAACACTAAATTGCCCTGAACACGCATCTCTGAGTACTTCAATTTCAAATCTTCCGGGGAACATACCCCGAACCCTCTACAGATCTCGATCCCTTTCCACAAACTCAAATTGTCCTTTTTAAAAAATGTAGCGGGTTTCCTTGCCGATGACTAATAAACCAATGTGCTCTAGTAGTGTCGTTAAACATAAAAATTCAAGGTTTAAACAAAAACAGTGTAAAGAACTGTGCAAAAACACAAATATCGACAGAATTTTACAAATACTGAATTTTACTAAAAACTTAAATTTCGCAATTCTCAAACAAAATAGTACACCCTGCACCACGGTGAGGTTACCTCTTGCATACAATTGTTTACCGGCTCTGGTGATAAAATGTTTATGATTATTTTAATTATGTTGCAAGCACAATTGGGTTATCCCTTATTCTACGATCAAGTGGTTTAAGATCACAAAACCATACGGCTAAAATGCAATATTATTTAGGTTTCATCTGCCTTTTTATATTTCATAACATAAGTTTGAAATTTGGACAAGACCTCTGAAAGATTCAAGATTTGCTATAGCCGCAGTGTATATATATCTGGAGGAGGACCAACAAGACAAATGACATCATTAGGGAAGATTGGATGACCAATCAAAATGGATACACCCTGACTGACGTGTTCACGGGCCAGCCTGCTGGAAAATACAGCCTAAACACAACTTTAACTTTTACAACCCCAACCCGTCCGGGGTTTTGTTTTTGTTAGCTGTCCCACAGTGAGCCCAAATGGTGCAGAGGTGTGGCCCAAATATATATAGACCACTTGTCTACAAAGGACAACGATGAAATAACATCAGACATGTTACATTTTGGCCTTTATAGGCACGGATGACCATAAATGTTACATCTTGTTAATAAATGTATACATCATTACATCTTGTGAAACTTTCATGCTTGGTTTTAGTAAAAGATGCTTGTGTATTCTGGTGACGGTAGGCCTAGGCCTACAAAATGATTAATGGAATTCTAAATAAAGAAACCAAAACATGCTGTACACTACATACAGATATACAATTCACGTTCAAATTGCGATGTCACTTAAATATAGTCGAATAAGAATCGGACTCTTTCTCCAGGAAATTTATTACACGATACAAGGGCAATCCTAACTCAGTACAGGGGCGTAGCGTGATCTGGACCTGGGGTGGGGTGGGGGGGGTGGTGGGGTTGGTTTTGAATAACGACCCAAGTGGACCTTTTTCATTTTGTTTTTGCACCACCAGAAATTTCATATGTATAAACCTGTATGTTTTAGTTCTGAAAGCGGACCATTTGCTTCAGCGGGGGGGGGGGGGGGGGGGGGGGGTTCATCCGAATCCCTCGAACCCCACAGCCTACGCCCCTGCAGTACTCTGCCGTTCGAGAGCTAGACGGAGATGTGGACGGGTATGAAAAACAATCGTATCATATTGCCGCTAGCTGAACAACAATATGAAGGCTTAGGTCACTGACATAGTATTGACAACAATTCCTGAAATATATTGGTTGCAGAAGTCGAGAAAACAAAAGAAATTATTGAGATTTGCACCTAAGCCACCCCACACCCCTGTTATAAAATAGGCTGTCACCTATTGTTGCTGCTGTAATTCAACTCTACTCCAGGGCTCCTGGACTAAAATAGGGGGCGAGACGTAGCCCAGTGGTACAACGCTCGCTCGATGCGCGGTCGGTGTGGGATCGATCCCCGTCGGTGGGCCTGTTGGGCTATTTCTCGTTCCAGTCAGTGCATCACGACTGGTATATCAAAGGCCGTGGTATGTACTACCCTGTCTATGGGATGGTGCATATAAAAGATCCCTTGCTGCTAATCGAAAAGAGTAGCCCATGAAGTGGCGACAGCGGGTTTCCTGTCTCAATATCTGTGTGGTCCTTAACCATATGTCTGACGCCATATAACCGTAAATACAATGTGTTGAGTGCGTCGTTAAATAAAACATTTCTTTCTTTTTTTTCCTGGACTACAAAGGGTATTTGCAGACTGGGATTATAAGATGCCGTAGTGACTATAGAGACCGGAGTTGTAAATTAAGAGACAGTGCTACGTAATTCATGAAGACAAACCTCGACATAGCCTACATCTTGATCGCTTTATAAACTAGGGGCCTTTGGCGCCTCCATATGGGGGTCATAGGGGTCCAGTGACACCCTCCCTCCTCCGCCAATTTGAAGTGCCGTTTTAAAGACTTTTTGATATAAAAATTAATCATTCACAATATACAACACTAAATTGCCCTGAACACGCATCTCTGAGTACTTCAATTTCAAATCTTCCGGGGAACATACCCCGAACCCTCTACAGATCTCGATCCCTTTCCACAAACTCAAATTGTCCTTTTTTAGAATTTTCTGTGGAAAAGTATATCTAAAAATGTCCTTGCTACTAATTAAAAAATGTAGCGGGTTTCCTTGCCGATGACTAATAAACCAATGTGCTCTAGTAGTGTCGTTAAACAAAACACTTAATTTTAAAAAAAGTTTTTTTTATATATATATATATTTCACTTTGTCGACCGCCCTTACAAAACCCTGGATCCGTCTCTGAGGTGTAACATACAATGCACCAATTTAATAGTAGAGCCTACCACTATCACAGACCCTCTTGATAATCAATACGGGCGCGTGTGCAAAAGGTGTTGTTTATTTTTATTTTTTATTTTTGTTATTTATTTATTTATTTACTTATTTATTTTGTGGGGGTGGGGGGGTCAGTAAGATATATATATATATATATATATATATATATATATATATATATATATATATATATATATATATATATATATATACATACATAATACGCCGAAATATATATATATCAGTGGGGATCCAGAAAATCCATTTAGGGGGCCCCAATGACGAGGCAGAATGCCAATGGAACTTTGGGAGAGGTTTGGATGGGATAGTAAAAAAAATGAAAATTAATATATAAGAAAATTACTGTCGCAAAATTTAGGGGGGGGGGGGTATATATATCTGTGTGTGTGTGTGTGTGTGTGTGTGTGTGTGTGTGTGTGTGTGTGTGTGTGACTTTGTATTCCCTGACTTGATAATATTTCATCTAGAAGCTTCAAAGCGTTGTAGGCTAAAAATAGAATCTGGAAAATCCAAACTAATACATTCTCCAAAAGTAATCTTTTCCCCGAATCTTTTTAGCGGAAGATTAATTACAGTTAGGGTGGTGGCTCGAAAAAGATATTTGCATGTTATAATGCACATACATTTGAACTGTTCAAAGCTGTTTTGTTTAAAGAAGGTAAGTTATTTATTTTCCTTGTTAGATTTTGTTTTCTAATAGGCCTACCAGATGTTATGTATTCCGAAAGGAGTAGCATCCAAGATTTTGATTTGTGACAAAAGTAAGCTCATCAAAAGAAGTTAAGTTGGTTTTGTTTAACGACACCACTAGAGCACATTGATTATTAATCATCGGCAATTATACGTTAAACATTTGGTCATTTTGACATTTGGTCTTAGAGAGGAAACCGGCCATATCTTTTCATTAGTAACAAGGGATCTTTTTTATCTCACAGACAGGATAGCACATACCACGACCTTTGATATACCAGTCGCTGGGTGGAGCAAAAAATACCCCAATGGGCTCACCGTCGAGGATCGATCCTAGACGGACCGCGCATCACTGGACTAGGTCATTTTAATTACGGTTGTATGGCGTTGGACATTTGGTAAATGACCATAAAGATAATGATAGAGGAAACCTGCTGTCGCCACTCAATGGTCTACTCTTTCCGATTAGCAGAAAACGATCTTCTATATAATACGATAAGAAAGCATGCGTTTGTATGGAATGCAATCTTGTTTGAAATGACTATAAACGTGCAATCAATTTGCCCCTTCCAGTTGTACACCGTTATTCTATTTATGGCGATTAGTCCAATTCGATATATGTAAAAAAAAATGTTACACGGTCGAAAGAAACATTTCACGGCTATAATTTTAAAAGTACAATAATTAGATGACTGAGCTTTGTTTCTTCTTTTTTTCAAATATTCATCATATTAATTTTGTAGTCATCGAAATTCTTTTTATAAACAGATGTGTGTAGTTTAGATTAAATTTAGTGAAAATTAGTTGTAAACATTGTAAAACAATTATCAGGTTGTCAGTAGGTTCAGTTTTCCTGGGAACACGTTTTTCCCTGAGGCTTTTACCCGGAAAATAATCAATATTATTATTTAAAAAAACAGGGGGGAAAATGCAGTAATAAACTCTGGATTGTATACTAGTATAAACCGATTTTATGGCTATGCCATTATTTTATTTTTCGTCTTGAAACGAATTTTATTTAAAATTGTATATTGAAATTAGTTTCCGGCATACTTCGTAATTCACCTGAATCATTTCGTATACCTTCGGCATAATCCCGAATATTTTTAAATCTCAGTGAGATTTACCTCGTTGGTAGAAGATTACTATGACAAAAACCGTGGTATATGCTGTTCTGTAAATATAAATTAATGTGAGTTGGTCAAATTAAAGTAGCAAACACGTTGGGGTTTTTTTCTCACCATATGTTTGAAAGCCAAAGTGTGGTTAAACATTCTGTTCTGTTTGTATTAATGGTAAATGCTTTCTGTTGCCTCGTATCACCATCTGAACCTCAGGCGATCACTCTACCTCTAAGGACAGATCTGTTCTGTTTGTATTAATGGTAAATGCTTTCTGTCGCTAAGGGCAGATCTATTATGTTTGTGTTAATGGTAAATGCTCTCTCTCTCTCTCTCTCTCTCTCTCTCTCTCTCTCTCTCTCTCTCTCTCTCTCTCTCTCTCTCTCTCTCTCTCACACACACACAGACACACACACACACACACACATACACATACACACATACACACACACACACACACACACACACACACACACACACACACACACACAGTGCTAGATTTATAAGGGTGCAATTGCTCCAGGCCCCCCTGCCAGAAGGGCCCAACAGACTGAGGACTTCCTTTATGAAAAAAATGTAATAATTATAAAATTAGTTCATTTTTTTACTTGTCATGTAATAAGATTGATATACATAATACGCCGAAATATATGTGTATGTGTGTGAGTTTGTATTTCCTGGCCTGGTAATATTTCATCTTGAAGCTTCAATGCGTTATAGGCTAAAAATAGAATCTGGAAAATCCATTCCATTTATACATTCTCCAAAAGTAATCTTTTCCCCGAATCTTTTTCCTGGAAGATTAGTTACAGTTAGGGTGGTGGCTCGAAAAAGATATTTGCATGTTATAATGCACATACATTTGAACTGTTCAAAGCTGTTTTGTTTAAAGAAGTTAAGTTATTTATTTTCCTTGTTAGATTTTGTTTTCTAATAACAGATGTTATGTATTCTGAAAGGAGTTGCATCCATGATTTTGATTTGTGACAAAAGTAAGCTCATCAAAAGAAGTTAAGTTGGTCTTGTTTAACGACACCACTAGAGCACATTGATTTATTAATCATCGTCTATTGGATGTCAAACATTTGGTCATTTTTACATTTGGTCTTAGAGAGGAAACCCGCCATATTTTTCCATTAGTAACAAGGGATATTTTGTATGCACTATCCCATAGACAGGATAGTACATACCACGGCCTTTGATATACCAGTCGCTGGCTGGAGCAAAAAATACCCCAATGGGCCCACCGTCGAGGATCGAAAAAACATTTCACGGCTATATTTTTAAAAGTACAATAATTAGATGACTGAGCTTCTTTAAAAAAATAAGAGCATCTTATTAATTTTGTAGTCATCGAAATTCTTTTTATAAAAAGATGTGTTTAATTTAGATTAAGTTTAGTGGAAAATTAGTTGTTAAATTGTCAAACAATTAGCAGGTTGTTAGAAGGTTTAGGTTTCCTGGGAACGCGTTTTTCCTTGAGGTTTTTACCCGGAAAATAATCAATATGAAAGGAAGGAAATGTTTTTATTTAACGACGCACTCATCACATTTTATTTACGGTTATATGGCATCAGACATATGGTTATGGACCACATAGATATATAGAGTGGATGATATCTACTACATGTGTTTGTATTGATTCTGTCCAGTAAGTGTGAAAATGTAGATGATACCTACTATATGTGTTTGTATTGATTCTGTCCAGTAAGTGTGAAAATGTAGATGATATCTACTATATGTGTTTGTATTGATTCTGTCCAGTAAGTGTGAAAATGTAGATGATATCTACTATATGTGTTTGTATTGATTCTGTCCAGTAAGTGTGAAAATGTAGATGATATCTACTACATGTGTTTGTATTGATTCTGTCCAGTAAGTGTGAAAAGGTAGATAATATCTACTGCATGTGTTTGTATTGATTCTGTCCAGTAAGTGTGAAAAGGTAGATAATATCTACTGCATGTGTTTGTATTGATTCTGTCCAGTAAGTGTGAACATGTAGATAATATCTACTATATGTGTTTGTATTGATTCTGTCCAGTAAGTGTGAAAATGTAGATAATATCTACTGCATGTGTTTGTATTGATTCTGTCCAGTAAGTGTGAAAAGGTAGATAATATCTACTGCATGTGTTTGTATTGATTCTGTCCAGTAAGTGTGAACATGTAGATGATATCTACTGCATGTGTTTGTATTGATTCTGTCCAGTAAGTGTGAACATGTAGATGATATCTACTATATGTGTTTGTATTGATTCTGTCCAGTAAGTGTGAAAATGTAGATGATATCTACTATATGTGTTTGTATTGATTCTGTCCAGTAAGTGTGAAAAGGTAGATGATATCTACTGCATGTGTTTGTATTGATTCTGTCCAGTAAGTGTGAAAAGGTAGATGATATCTACTGCATGTGTTTGTATTGATTCTGTCCAGTAAGTGTGAAAAGGTAGATGATATCTACTGCATGTGTTTGTATTGATTCTGTCCAGTAAGTGTGAAAATGTAGATGATATCTACTGCATGTGTTTGTATTGATTCTGTCCAGTAAGTGTGAAAATGTAGATGATATCTACTGCATGTGTTTGTATTGATTCTGTCCAGTAAGTGTGAAAATGTAGATGATATCTACTGCATGTGTTTGTATTGATTCTGTCCAGTAAGTGTGAAAATGTAGATGATATCTACTATATGTGTTTGTATTGATTCTGTCCAGTAAGTGTGAAAATGTAGATGATATCTACTATATGTGTTTGTATTGATTCTGTCCAGTAAGTGTGAAAATGTAGATGATATCTACTACATGTGTTTGTATTGATTCTGTCCAGTAAGTGTGAAAATGTAAATAATATCTACTACATGTGTTTGTATTGATTCTGTCCAGTAAGTGTGAAAATGTAGATGATATCTACTATATGTGTTTGTATTGATTCTGTCCAGTAAGTGTGAAAATGTAGATGATATCTACTATATGTGTTTGTATTGATTCTGTCCAGTAAGTGTGAAAATGTAGATGATATCTACTATATGTGTTTGTATTGATTCTGTCCAGTAAGTGTGAAAATGTAGATAATATCTACTACATGTGTTTGTATTGATTCTGTCCAGTAAGTGTGAAAATGTAGATAATATCTACTACATGTGTTTGTATTGATTCTGTCCAGTAAGTGTGAAAATGTAGATAATATCTACTGCATGTGTTTTTATTGATTCTGTCCAGTAAGTGTGAACATGTAGATAATATCTACTGCATGTGTTTGTATTGATTCTGTCCAGTAAGTGTGAAAATGTAGATAATATCTACTATATGTGTTTGTATTGATTCTGTCCATTAAGTGTGAAAATGTAGATGATATCTACTATATGTGTTTGTATTGATTCTGTCCAGTAAGTGTGAAAATGTAAATAATTTATTCTGTCCAGTAAGTGTGAAAATGTAGATGATATCTACTACATGTGTTTGTATTGATTCTGTCCAGTAAGTGTGAACATGTAGATAATATCTACTATATGTGTTTGTATTGATTCTGTGATATTTATCCCAGTGATGATATTATTAGAAAAAAACCCACTTTTTCTAAGTATAAACTGTGTAACACATGGTGACAACTACCCAAGAGATAATTTTAGGAACGTACTTACACAAGTTATTAACTGTGAAGCATATGTTGATAATCACTCCAATGCTGATGTTGTCATTAGTAATAATATATTTTCTCAAAATGCTGTGACAAATGCTGACAACCATCCTGATATTTTTAGAAATGTATTTACTCCGGTTATAAACTGTGTAACACCTGGTTATAATCATTCCAGTAATGATGTTATTAGTAACAAAAAATTTTTCTCCAAATATGAGCTGTATATCACTCGATGATAATCACCCCAGTGATATTTTGAGAAATGTACATACCCCAGTTATGGATCCTGTAACACAAGGTGACAATCATCTCATTGATATCTTGAGAAATGTAAATAACCATGTTATGATTCCTGTAACACAAGGTGACAATCATCCTAGTGATATCTTGAGAAATGTAAATAACCATGTTATGATTCCTGTAACACAAGGTGACAATCATCCTAGTGATATCTTGAGAAATGTAAATAACCATGTTATGATTCCTGTAACACAAGGTGACAATCATCCCAGTGATATCTTGAGAAATGTAAATAACCATGTTATGATTCCTGTAACACAAGGTGACAATCATCCCAGTGATATCTTGAGAAATGTAAATAATCATGTTATGGTCCCTGTAACACAAGGTGACAATCATCCCAGTGATATCTTGAGAAATGTAAATAATCATGTTATGATTCCTGTAACACAAGGTGACAATTATCCCAATGATATTTTGAGAAATGTACATACCCAAGTTATGATTACTGTAACACATGGTTACAATCATCCCAGTGATATATTTAGTTATGCATTTACACCTGTTATGAACTGAGTACCACATAATGATAACTACCCTGGTGATGATGTTATTATTAGTAAAAATATTTTTTCTTCAAATATGGACTGTATAACACTTGATGATAACCACCCTAATGATTGTTTTACAAATGTACATACTCCAGTTATGAATGCTGTAACATATATTGACAACCATACTGATGCTATTTATAGAAACATACTCACTCCAGTTATGAACTGTGTAACACATGGTGATAATCATTCCAATAATGATGTTATAATTAGTAACAACCTACCTTTTCCAAGTGTAAATTGTATATCACATGATGAAAACTACTCTAGGGATATTTTGAGAAATGTACATACCCCAGTTATGAATTCTTTAACACATACTGATACTCATTCCAGTGATGATGTTATTACTAGTAACAACCTACCTTTTCCAAGTGTTAACTGTATATCACATGATGACAAACATCCCAATGATACTTTTAGAACTGTACTTACCCCGGTTATGAACTGTGTACCACATAATGACAATTATCCCAGAGATATTTTTAGAAATGCAATTATCCTAGTTATGAACTGTGTACCACATGGCCATAACCTTTCTAGTGATGATGTTATTGGTAATGATATATCTTCTTCAAGTATTAAAAATGTGATACATGTTGAGCACTTTTGCAGAGATGTTCCCAAAAATGTACTTACCTCATTTAACATTTGTGATATTATTAACAATATTTCAAATAATAACTCTGGTATACTAAATGACAATCACCCTAACAAATCTGCAAATATATCTTTCTCAAATATGAACTTTTTATCACATACTGACAACCCACCCATTGGTGTTATTGACAATGTGTCTACTAATACCGATAAACCAGATAGAAATACAATAAATACAGACCAGCAAAAGAAATTAATTAATATGGAATCTATACATTTTCTTAGTTTAAGTATATGTGGGATCAGAAGCAAATTATTGATACCTGAATTTGTTGAAAATATCATCAAATATGATATCTTGTGCTTTACTGAGACCAAAATGGATGAATTGGATAAACTTTAAATTCTTCTACCTGGTTATACCTTTTACCTGAATAACCGCCAAAACAAACTACGGCCCTCTGGTGGCATAGCTATTGGTATCAAAGATGAGTTAGTCACCAGTCTCTTTGCGGGTGTTATTGTCTATTTGATCCAATCTTTGAACAGTTAAAATGTATGTGCATTATAACATGTAAATATCTCAAACTGATTGCAATTAACTCTACTGGTCTACCAGTAGATCTAACAGCATTGCGTGGACTCCCATGTCCAGGTGACATTTCGTCTGTAAATAATAATTTAAATATCAACCAGTCATACTTGGCCTTTTACAACGTTATTTGGGAGCATACAAATTGTAAAAAACATATCGAGCGAAACTATTTATGCGGCCACCCTACCACGGACCATACCAATACGTACGGGCCGGGTTATGCGACTGCTCAACTGCAATATATATACTCTTCAAAAAAGTAGGGGAACCTGAAATATTAATGTTAATATCAACTATTAGACCGAACATACGTTTTGACCACAGACATCCTAGTAAAGAACGTTCAGGTCTGTTTATCAACACACCGAAACACATTCCATAGTTTGCACGTACATCACGCAGTTGCCCCGTACACGTGCGTTGGGTGTCATTCTCGATTTTTACAATTTCCAGAAAGGTCGATTAATCACTGTGGAATATTATTTCTGTCAATCTTTTTCATTCTGTTGATCATACAGTTGTTATTTTTTTGTTTTTAGTAATTTTTATTGTTTGAATTTGCGATTTACTGATAAAAAAACTTCAACTTTCAAATTTCACTTCTGACCCCAATCATCCTTCAAGATCTTTGGTGGTCATAAAACCTACTGTAATACTGAACTACCGGTTGTGATATTTGCCCAATTAATTCACTATTATCATATAACCATTCCCCACAGCTAATATACCTTACCATTTTGGCAATTGTAAATTCTTATTAGAGTTCCCCTACTTTTTTGAAGAGTATATATATAGTGAAACTCCTCTAAACCTGACACCCATGGGACCAAGCAAAAAGTCCGGTTTTAAGAGGTATCCAGTTTAGAGAGGTTCTCTTCTATACATTAATTGCATCGAAAAAACGTCCGGTTTTGAGGGAATTCCAGATTACTGAGGGTTCGGTTTTGAGGGAATTCCAGATTACTGAGGGTCCGGTTTTGAGGGAATTCCAGATTACTGAGGGTCCGGTTTTAAGAGATTTCACTGTACCTGTATATTCCTTTGTTTTTTTTAATTTCAGGCTGCAGCTCTGGATGTTTGGACCAAACCAATACTGCCGAAAGGAAGTTTGGCTGTGGCCGTTGTGAATGGGAATAACAAAGGCGTGCCGCGAAAAGCTGTGATTCAGTTGAAAGAACTTGGATTAACCAACCCATCAGGGTATAATGTGACAGAGACCTTTGACGGAACAGCTTTAGGATTGTTTAGACCCCTTGATAAATTAACTGTTGAGGCCAATCCCTCTGGTATTTATCTTTTCACTGCTGTACCCATTAACACTGGTGCCAAAACTATAATAGTATAATAAATTACTCATCAGAGGTTTTTTAAATTTTTATGTCATAGTATATTTTATGATTAAATTGTTATGAGGTGCTTCAATCACAGGAGAATTTAAGCTTTATGGTCAATATAACTGTTCTCCTGTTGTCATATTTATCTCTACATTTATACTCATACACACTGATGCCACATACCAGTGTATGAATCATGTTTTACAAAAGTGTTAATAGAAAATCTTAGAATGATTTGACTCTATGATGATTTCAGTGTTAGTGTGATCAGTCTGTCTGCCATTCACTTTTTCTGTTATAAAACGTTAGACAGCTATATCCATCATAACCACCAGTATGGAAACCTAGAGACAACATTTACATAATGCCACTGGGTTTGATTTAGGAGTCCTACAGCAATGGTAGATCCAAAAGAATGTAGAATATGAGATAGCTTACTGCAACATTCCAACCAACAACATGACATTTGAATTTATTTTATTTTTTCTAGATTTCTGTCTGGACAAAATGTGGGTAAAATCTAACGAAAAAGAAAGACAGGAGAGCAGTTTATTGTAGTTGTTAACAATTTGGTTCAGACTTTAGTTGTGCTGAATGCTTCTCCATTTACACGGAGTGCAAGCACATTACAATTGTTACAGTCCCAAGTGATTTATGCAAAGATTATATGTCGGATCGACTAATTTGTAGTTATTTATCATAAATAAATGTAAAAATAGTGAAAAACATGACACTATATTATTGGCTATTGTAGCATTTTAACCATTAAAGTACACTTTATATACAACTCCGTGGTTAAATTATAAGTTTTGACAAATCCAATATGTTTATGGTTATTCTGATTGCTAGTAACTTTATTAATTACCTTTTCTATCAGTTACTTAGTTTCCATTCAGGTGGGATATCATTATGGCTACCTAGATAATAAAGATGACGTCTGTCTTGACTATTGCTTTGTTTCTTTCTGTTTTTATAGTTGATAATTGGTGACTATGGTTTGAGTTGGAACCAGCAGAAGGTACAGATGGGGATGTGGGCGATAATGGCATCGCCTCTCTTCATGTCTGTGGATCTGGACAAGATTGACGCCCAGTCGCGAAGTCTTCTTCTCAATCGACGGGTTCTCGCAATTAACCAAGACAAACTGGGAATCCAGGGCACGAAGCTAATGAGCAAGGTTTGTTGATTGTTTCAGAAACACCTTAGGTCTAGTCCTGGTTTAGCAGTTTTGTAACACACAGACGACAAACTGCCTCCCAGTAGGTAATTGGTTGATGATGAAGATGAGAAGTAGACTGTAGTCCAGTGGTCAGAGTGTTCACTTCGTGTAGTTGGTCATGGGATAAGTTTCCCTTGGAAGAATCATTGCATTATTTTCTGTCTCAATCAGCATTTCTTGGCTTGTTTATCCATGATGTGATGCATGGTTTGACTGTGGAATACTGCACATAGAACCCCATACTGCAAGAAAAATATAGTGCTTTGCATGTGCATGGCAGTAAGATGATTCACCTGCTAGTTAATCACTAATCAGTCAAAACTAGGGTACATCATTGTGTCATTGCCAGCATACTGTCAAACTTGGATTATGAAGGCTGAAAACAGGTTGATTTTTATTATATATGATTTTGCAACTAGTAAAGTGGCCTAATTATTTTTTTAAAGCAAGTCTGTCATGTTGAATGTGATTTCACCATGCCCACAATGTGGTATTTGCTCTCATATCTAGGTCATATAAAACATGACAACAAAAGTCTGTGGTCAGCTATGTCAGTCAGGGATCAGCTATGCACCAACTCTCAAGCACTGCAGCAACCTGGTTTCAGAACAACTTGGAGAACACTATCTACACATGTAAAATTATATACTCTTCAAAAAAAGTATGGGAACCTGAAATATTAATGTTATTATCAACTATTAGACCGAACATACGTTTTGACCACAGACATCCTAGTAAAGAACATTCAGGTCTGTTTATCAACACACCGAAACACATTCCATAGTTTTCACATGCCTCACGCAGTTGCTCCGTACACGTGCGTCGGGTGTCATTCTCGATTTTTACAATTTCCAGAAAGGTCCATTAATCACCGTGGAACATTATTTCTGTCAATCTGTTGTTTATACAGTTTTTATTCATTTTTATTGTTTGAATTTGTGATTTACTGATAAAAAACGTCAAATTTCAAATTTCACTTCTAAACCCTAATCGTCCTTCAAGATCTTTAGTGGTCATAAAACCTACTGTAATACTGAACTACCGGTTGTAATGTTTGCCCAATTAATTCACTATTATCAAATAACCATTCCCCACAGCTAATATACCTTACAATTTTGGCAATTGTAAATTCTTATTAGAGTTCCCCTACTTTGTTTGAAGAGTATTTTAAAGAAGTAAATCAATCTTCAATTTTACATTACAAATTATTTATTTTATACATGTTTTAATGCATTTAATGCGAGATCGGTCTGGTGAGATACAAGTTTGTTTTAATCCACAAAACAACAACAATAGCAACAACAACAAAAACGAACCCCCGCCCCCCCCAAAATAAACCCACCCCCCCCCCAAAAAACAAAAAAAAAAACAACAACACACACTTTAACCCCCACCACCACCATAAACAAACAAAAAAAAAAGAAAAAAAGAAAAAAAAAGAAAAGAAAAAAAAGAACCAACAACCTAAAACGACCCCAAACAAACAACAATACGAAATTGAGTCACTTGGTCTAGAAAAATAAATTCCCTACCCTTTCCAAACCTCGACAAGTTGGGCATCAAATGATTAGATAAAATTCGGTCGTAGTAAGAAAAAGCTTAATTATAATCCACCCACCCCTGCACTCGAAGAAAGCATGAATACTAATAATAACCATATATGCAACTAATTACTTTTTTCTTTTATTACAGTTACTGCAGAACTAATATTATTATATATCCTCACGATGGATGAACAAATAGAAGTGGATATTTCCGACGAAGCAAAGAAAATATACTTTATCAAACGAGGCGAAATATTAAACAATGTTTCTGCAATCGAGGCAAAGATTGAACATGAGCTGAAAGAGTTAACCGAGGAATTAACTCGTAAACTAGGAATAGGACCAAATGAGCAATTAATTAGCGAGCTGGCCAAATCTTTCAAAAATGGTCCCCTCATTTCAAAAATCAACAACAAATCTTTTCTGAAGAGACTGCAAGAGACAAAAGAAAGCATTTCTGAAGAGACTGAAAACCGTGGAGATACTACTGACTACAAATCAACAGATCGGTCGAAACAAAAGCAAAACAAGTCTTCAGCGTCATTTCGTGATAACATTGGACACCAAACACAGTCAACATCGACAGAAACAATTTGTGAAGACATTCCACAAAACACAGATTTTGCCGAAGAACCATCAAAAAAGGAAATACAGAATGCAAAATCAAATGGACTACATTTAGGTATTTTAAACTTCGGATCCTGTGATAGAAATGTATCGCAAACAAGTGGATTGTCAGTTTCATTTCTCAATTTAGACAATAGTCGGGGACATTCTGGAATAACGCAAAAGAAGAGTGGATTCTCTGTTACTTGTGGAAATGTGAAATATACAGGAGAAGATAACAGTACAAAGTCCTGCGTTTCTGAAGTAGAAGGATTTGACTTGACAGCTGGAAACATTTCCATAACTAATACTGACAACAGCAAGGAGACATCGTTAACTGTCACCAAAGGAGCATCTATTACTTGTGGTACTGCGTCGGTCACTTTAAACAATAACAGTGAGAAAGAAGCAACAGTCAAGACAACTGGACTGTCGGCTGATTTAATAAAAATCAGAGGTACAGGAAACGACTCTTCTAGAACTCAGTGTGTCTTGGAAACACAAGGAGCATCAGTATCTTGCGGCATGTTTAAAAGTTCTGCTGTAACCAGTGAGACAAACAATATAGTTTCCAAAACAACTGGTTTCAGTGCTGATGTTGCAAGTGTCAGAGCAACATTGGTTGATAACAGTCAAAATGATTCAGTATCAATTCGGAGTGGTTTCAGTGCTGATGTTGCAAATGTCAGAGCATCATTTGTTGATAACAGTAAAAATGATGCAAGGTCAATTCGAAGTGGTTTCAGTGCTGATGTTGTCAATGTCAGAGCAACATTGGTTGATAACAGTAAAAATGATGCAAGGTCAATTCGAAAAGGTTTCAGTGCTGATGTTGCCAATGTCAGAGAAACATTGGTTGATAACAGTAAAAATGATGCAAGGTCAATTCGGAGTGGTTTCAGTGCTGATGTTGCCAATGTCAGAGCAACATTGGTTGATAACAGTAAAAATGATGCACGGTCAATTCGGAGTGGTTTCAGTGCTGATGTTGCAAATGTCAGAGCAACATTGGTTGATAACAGTAAAAATGATGCAAGATCAATTCGGAGTGGTTTCAGTGCTGATGTTGCAAATGTCAGAACAACATTGGTTGATAACAGTAAAAATGATGCAAGGTCATTTCGGAGTGGTTTCAGTGCTGATGTTGCAAATGTCAGAGCAACATTGGTTGATAACAGTAAAAATGATGCAAGGTCAATTCGGAGTAGTTTCAGTGCTGATGTTGCAAATGTCAGAGCAACATTGGTTGATAACAGTAAAAATGATGCAAGGTCAATTCGGAGTGGTTTCAGTGCTGATGTTGCAAATATCAAAACAACATTTGTTGATGATAGTAAAAATGAATCAACATCAGTTCGAACTGGCTTCAGTGTTGATGCTGCAAACGATAAATCAATATGGTTTGACTACAGTAAAAATGAATCAACATCAGTTCGAACTGGCTTTAGTGCAGACGTTGCAAATACTAAAGCATCTTTTGCTGACAAAAGTGAAAATAAATCAACATCAATTCGAACTGGCTTCAGTGCTAATGTTGCAAATAAAAAATCAATATTGTTTGACAATAGTAAAAATGAATCAACGTCAATTCAAAATGGCTGCAGTGTTGATGTTGCAAATGTCAAAGCAACATGTGTTGATAATAGTAAAAATGAATCAACATCAATTGGAAATGGCTGCAGTGTTGATATTGGAAATGTCAAAGCCACTTTGATTGACGGCAGTAAAAACGAATCCACATCGATTAGAACTGGTTTCAGTGCTAATGTCGCTAATATCAAAGCAACATGTGTTGAAGATAGCAAATGTGAATCAACATCAATTCAAACTGGTTACAGTGCTGATGTTGCAAATGTCAAGGCCACTTTGATTAACAAAAGTGAAAACGAATCGGCATCATTTCGAACCGGAATCACTGTAAACGCCTTAAATATGGAAGCTGCAGCTAATGACAGACGGAAAAGGAAGACCGCATCAAGTGGAAGTGGGTTTAAC
Source organism: Gigantopelta aegis (assembly GCF_016097555.1). Classification (NCBI taxonomy): domain Eukaryota; kingdom Metazoa; phylum Mollusca; class Gastropoda; order Neomphalida; family Peltospiridae; genus Gigantopelta; species Gigantopelta aegis. Next base: position 9,018,288 of record NC_054704.1, on the reverse strand, counting down.
GCCGATATTGGAAACGTTCACCTTCTGTGTAACAACACGAGTGATCATACCACTGCTTCTGTGAGAAGCGGCCTGAACGCAAACGTGGCTAACCTGCGTGTTATGGTGAGTGACAACAGCGAAAAGCAGTCAGCAACTTCTCAGTCTGGTCTAAATGGTAGGATCGGAAACGTGAGTGTCGTGTACAACAACGTCGCGAAGAATGAGAAAAGTTCCACACAATCTGAAAGCAGACAACCGAATGAAGTCGTAATGACTTCGAGTGAATGCAGCTCACAGGGGAATGAATCACACTCCTTTTCAAAAGGTACAACCACATCTGAGATTCATCAACGGTCTCAAAGCATACATGTTCAGAAATCTGTGGAGGAACTGAAAAAAATCGTTGAGGTTGTAAAAGCGAGAGAAAATGGACTAACAGCACAAATACAAGTGGGCAGTTCGAATGATTCTTTCCCTGCCATTAGTGATGCCAGACAACTGAGGGAAAACCTTCTAGGTCGACATAAAAAGCATCTCTCCGCGTCTTCAGAAGGTAATGGAAGGTCGCTGAGCGTCGGGTCGCAGCAAGACACAGAAGCTGAACATAGAGTAGTGGAACAAGAAGAGTCTAACAAGCCATTTGGAGCGCAGAAGAACATCCACACGATATTTACACAGGGCGGCCATAGCACCAAATCAGTAAAATATTTGAAAAGCAATGTAGCCTGTTTTGGGGAATGATTAGTGATGAAACACTCGTTTGTGGATTGATATTGCTATATGTGGAGTCTTTGAACATTTACGTAACATTATAGGGGGAAACGGGCTATCAAGTGATGCCTCACAAAACGTTATGGGGGAGGGATGTTAGGTAATGTTTTATAATAATGTCTCATTTCTGTTCACTCAGTAAAATGCAACCAATGATGTCTATATTTTTTGTAACACATTATTTTAAAAATTTTAAATCTAGTATTACAAATGGACAATGTTTGTCAAATTACATTACAATGACAAGAAAAGTGATTTGAAGGTGTGTGGTCTAAGCAGTACAAAACGTTACATGAAGCAGAGGGTATTAAAATGCCAGATTTTGAGTTACGAGACTGTTGAACAGCCCCTGTAGATCAACGTTTTAATACACTGTATAAGTGTAAATAGACTAAAACAGAACGACAGCTAAGCACATAGACAGACGGACGGACAAAAACCATTTGAATAACAATTGCATGATTCATCAATGAACAATAGGACGATGATAAATAATACATATTTAGTTCCGTTAAATATTGTCTATATACTTCAACAGTCAGTTGATTTGTATTGTGGGTTGGTTGAGCTGTAGAAAATTATACATTAATTTTTGTGTTGATCTTAATATACATATTTAGTCCGGTTAAAAATTGTCTATATACTTCAATACTCGGCGTGATTTGTATTACATGTATAGGTTGGTTGAACTGTAGCAAAATATACTTCATTTTTGTGTGACAACAGTAAAAATGAGCCAACATCAAAGAGAAGTGCTGACTTTGCTGCAAATATGAAATTTATTGTTAAAAATAGCAGTACAAACAACAGTGAAGAGGAATGAACATCAGTTGGAACTGGCGTGAGTATCACGTGTAACACAGCTGTTGGAAACGAGGAAGATTGGAAAAAGAGTCAACAGGAAAATAAACCTAGTTCTGAGACTCTTCAACTCGCTAAAAGTACGATTGGTCGTGAAAGTATGGACAGAATTAACGAAATTGTGAAAGCCGTAAATACGAGAGCAAACGGACTGAGAGACGAAATACACGAAGACATTTCATCTAAAATGGACCATAAGAAATTTCTTTCTACTTCTTCAGAACATACAAGACAATTACAGAGAGAGTTGTCGCTACAAAATGAAGAAAATGAAAACACATCTGTGGAACATGAAAATCCCAAGAAACCATTTGGGTCACACAAAAACATCCACACTTTAGAAACACTGTAGAGCCAAAGTAAGAAACCAGTGAAAATGAAGGGCAACATTGCCTATTTTGGTGAATGATTAGTGATAGCACCCACGTTAGTAAGAACACTGTGCTGTCAGATCAGGCCAGGTCAAGTCAAGTCATAGGGTTTAACGTGCACATTCAGAACAAGCTGTTGTAGCGCACGCCTGTCATGGGCATAGGTGTCGGCCTGGGTCAAATCATGTTATATGTACTCCATGGTGATGACCTTGATTCCATAGCTACACCTATCAATGAAATGAACACAAATGAAACAGACTGTCGTGTGACACCTGTTAATTAGTTGTAGTTGGTAAAGACGTTTTTATTTCTTGTAACCTGTCTTATTTGAGGGTATGTAGAAATAGAATTAAGCTATATAATGCAATTTTACGTTATATTCCTTTGTCTCATTATCATCTTGTGTGTATAGGATAACGCATGCCTCCGAGGTTATGGTTGGGATAGTAAAACCCGAGGGAAGAAAGGTTTGTGAAAGTAAGACCTGAGGGCGAAGCCCGAAGTCTTACTTTCACAAACCTTTCTTCCCGAGGGTTTTACTATCCCAACCATAACCAAGGAGAAGTGCGTTATCCAACATACAAATCGTTAATAAGTGTTGTTTATTCTGCGTTTTATGATAAAGCAATTTTTATTTGGAAAAAAAAACCCCAACAATCTTTCCCTCGTCGAAAAAAATAGAACAGTCGACAGTTTCATTGAATTCACCTATGCACGTGCACGAGTTGGGTCAGCCCACATGTGTCGAGAGAAGTCACGTGACTATCACTGGAATTTCTCGTGCGGTACACCGCGTGGTCATATTCGCAAATGCAGTGGACTGTCATGGACCCAAGCGAAGTTTTACTTCTGTGGTAAAACCTGCGTTGGAGGTTTTACTTCTGTGGTAAAACCTTCAATGAAGTTTTACCTAGAATATAATCATCATCCAATAGCATAGGGGTAATTCGGGATAGGTTTGTATAAGCGTACGGTACTCGGGTCCGGGTCGAGTTTGACCCTCGAGTACTCGAGTCCAATATATTGGACTCGTGAAGGCCCTAGTTAATTTTGGTTATGTTTGTTGTTTATGTTGTTTTTGTTGGGTTATTTTTGGGTGGGTTGTTTGTTGTTTAATGGTTTTATGAATGTTTTTGATGGGGGTGGATATTACTATTTATTATTATTATTATTTTTGTGGCGGAAAGGAAACATTTAAATCAATATGTATACAGTATATATGTATACAGTATATGTATATGCAGTCGGATTGTAATAAATAGGGTCTGTATATTATCATAGGTGGTGGCATAAAAAATAGTTGTAGTTTTGGTAATGACATATCTATTATTTTAACTATGATTTTAAAAATGATGTTTTAACCGTAATTTTTTTTAATTTGTATTTAGAAAAAGGAAGTGAAAAAATCCTATTATAGTTTTTGTGTGTGTTTTATTTTTTTTTATTTTTTTTTTTCCTTTTTAAGGCGTCGGAAGCGGGGAGCGGGCCGGGTAGCACCAGCATTTCTCCCAACACCACTAAGTAAGATATAATTCCCCCCCCCCCCCCCCCCCCCCCCCAGTTGTTTTCATCTTCCGACGTCTTTGGGTTGTTGAGTTGTAGTAAAAGATTCTTCTTTTTACTGTGGATCCTAACAGGTAATTAACATTCTGTATGTATTTAAACACGGGTGCTGTGTTGTTTTCACTTTAATAATCATTAACTTCTCTTTTTTCAAACTGTATTTTTAGTTTAGTTTTACGACATGAAAAATGGCACACAACAAAACGCCATTATAAATTAAATAACCTGTGTCAACAACGCAAATACGGCAAAACAATGAATTAATTATTTTTCAGTCACTATATGCGATATAAAACTATTTTAACTACTTACTTTATTGTTTAGTTTACAAAAAGTGCAAATTCCCATTCGTTCCAATATAGTATCGTGTCCATAACTCATTTAATAGGTATATAAGGTTTCACGTGCACGTTCAGAACAAACTGTTGTAGCACACGCCTGTCATGGGCGCAGGTTTTGGCTCACACCAACTGTTCCGTCCTTACCTCAATATCATTTAACGTGTTTTTTCATTTATTATATTTTCAATAATACATCTTGTCAAACGGTTATAATATAAATAACTCTTTTTTAATTTTGTCCAGTTCAAATAAGATATACCTGTCTGTAATTGTGACCTCTATGAGGAGGTGGTCTTCTAACAAAGGTAGATATTGTATATTGTAGAGCTATTTTAATGTGTTCTTTGTACCACTGTAGTTGCTATACTATAGTTCGTCCCATCATTCTATAAATATGTTTTGATTTTTTAATTATTTTTTGTTGTAAATAATGTTAGTTTGGTCTGCCGTAAGAAGAAAAGTAAATGTGTGTGTTTGGAAATGACGAACATTTATTATTTTTGTGTGTAATTTAGAAAACAATCGTTTCAGAAATAAATAACTTGTAGTAAATTCCATAGCATGAAAAAAAAAAAAAAGGCGTTTCCCGTGGGACGGACTATAGATGTCTGTATGGCAGGTTCAATGTGTAAATATATCGAGGTGTGTATATTTATTATATAACATTTCTGGATGTTAACAATTATTACATTCATATGGTTGTTTAGGGTTACGGTTAAGGTTAAGATATGGGTCAGGTTTTTAATGGTGGCATAGAATTGTCATCGACATAATGACATAATTTAGGGTTCAGGTTACGGTTGGGGTTAGTTTTTACAATTGTTGTGATACAATTTCACATTATGTAGGCTTTGTTGTATAATTATATTGACAAAACGCTTAGAAATATTCCATATTATCACAGAAACGTTTCTAGATTATGGCGATGACAGTTCTGTATAAAAGACGTGCAACCTTGTGGTTGTCAAGCCTCGGTATCATGTCGTGTGTGGTTGTTATTCTGGTTTTACGGGAAATGCTAGCTGTGAATGTTCTATGTTATAAGAAAAGAAACCAATCACACAATGGATACGTGCTTATATTAGTATTACTGTCAAACATCTATAATTATAGGGCTGTAAACGAACCACTACACATTATTACATTACAAGTAATAGTGTGTGTAGAATGATGGAAATACATGATGAAACGGTTTCAGTCCCAACTCATTTTGCCCGAATATCTCTTATAATTTTTGGCCGAATTTAAGGATTTGCTCTATCAATCCCTTCCCCGACTTCTAGTCTCGTACGCTTATGATTTAAACACGTCTGTATCGGGTACAGCTTCTGTGTCCCGGGAAATCATTTAATGTGTTCAGGTCACGTGAGAAAATAAAAATAGACTAGTCACGCGTCAAGCAAGATCGCACGGGTTGATTAATTGGTTAAATTAAGACCAATCTTCCGGCTATGAAAAGTTAAAGCTTGTTTTGTTTAACGACACTACTAGAGCACATTGATTTTTAAATCATCGGCTATTGGATGTCAAACATTTGATCATTTTGATTTTAGTCTTAGAGAGGAAACCCGGTAAATGTTTTCATCAGTAGCAAGGGATCTTTTATATGCACCATCCCACAGGCAGGATAGCACATACCACGACCTTTGATATACCAGTCGATGTGCACTGGCTGGAACGAGAAACAGCCCAGTGGGCCCCGAGAAATAGTCCAATGGGCCCACCGACATGTATCGATTCTAGCGAACGCTTTACCACTGGGATGAGTGTAACCCACGCCAGTTGGGTGCTCGGGAAGGCGAGCGCCCGTGAACACTTTGACTGGTACCGCCGTGTTCTTTCAGATGACATTAATTTAATGTTTGGCAAACAAAACAAAAAAACCCAGTCTAGTTTGCGGTGGCAATCGCTCGTCCTCCTAAACATGCCTCTAGCTTTCATACAAATGAGTATGTGATGTGGTTGTTTCTCATACATAGAACGTTCATAGTGAAGAGGTATTTTACCGCCTTAGAGAATCAGTACCTCTAAAGTGGCAGACCCTAGTTTCAGCCCGTGAAAATGGAAACTGAGTTTGGTTACTCTACAAACCTGAAACATATCTGGATAAAGTTACAGTAGAGGGAAACAATGCTATAGATGTGACGTTCAAACGGGGAAATACCCTACAAAAATAGACTTGTGCTCCATAACCGTTACTTATCGTAGGTACGTGCCTTTGTAAACATGAAAAATGCATTTCGTGGTATTAGAATCACGACGATATACGCAAACAGACAGTAAACAATAAAATCTAAGTAATGTCTGATTTCAATTATTAGAAACGGCTCTAATATGGCATTACATAACATTACGTCATAGTGTTTAAAAACTAGGGTCTGTCACTTTAAAACGTAACAGTTTTTTTATTAGATGTGTACAGGAAATATTGCTGAGTGATTAATATGCATGTATATATATGCCTTTTAAAGAGACATTCCTGACTTTCTTTCCTATTAAAACTATATTAGGAGGTAAAGTTCAGCTTAAATTACTGTAAAAAAAACATCCCAAAAAACAACCTCACTAAGCCAAGCAGAAACGTAGAATATGCAGACACTGGCATTTAAAACAAGAACCTTTAATTAATATGTAAATTTAATAGTTCAAAAGCCGTTTGTCGAAAGTTTATTACGATGGCTACGAATTTAAGTCACGAATGTCCTTTAACTTTAATATATTTAAATATGTAACTGACACATCTGTCTTCTTTTGAAAAATAAACACGAAATTTTCAGCAATTAGTTCATTTTGTTGTTGTTATTGTTTGTTTGTTTGTTTAAATTTAATTTATTTAGATTAGCGGTTTAATTGCAGTTAGTGTATGTATCAACTGGGTTGGACGACGAGTTGATTGTTTTAGTGTTGGGTGTGTTCGTATGTGCGTCTTTGTATCTATCGTAACACTGTCGTAGGTTTAACATGCTTATGGGATTTCTATTTACTTATTATTATGTACGCGGCCAAATTGTTATCTTTGAAGCTGAAATAAAAGACGCTTGTAAATTCCCATAGCGCTACCATGTTACAGGCCCGTAGCCAGGATTTTTTTTTTTGGGGGGGGGGATCGTAAGTGCCTCACATGAGGGCGCGAAGCTTTGACCCCCCGACCCCCAATTGGCTACGAGCCTGTTAAGATAGGCAATCTCAGTATGGAAGGTAAACAAATAGTGTCTTGATCTGAAGACTAAAACACGTCACTCGGTATAAGGAAATGATTTGCACGACTGCTGTGTCCAGTGGCAGATCCACAAAATCCATTTGGGGGAGGGGGGGGGGGGGGCGATGACATGAGTTGGAATGCCAATGGAACTTTGGGGGAGGTTTGCAGGGGATCGTAAAAAAAATAATTAATTAATATATAATAAAATTTTAACTGTCGCAAAATTTAGGGGAGGGGGCCGGGCCTCTGCCCCCCCCCCCCCCCTATCCGCCTCTGGTGTCTTCTTATGACGTGTTAGGTAGGCCCTGTGTGTGTCATGCTTTAAATTCAAATAGTACAAGTCAGAAAAAGGTGTATGTGTGTGCGTGTGTGTGCAGGAAATTCTCCAAGTGGGGGTTCTGTACTTTGGTGACGTTTTTAAGGGGGGGGGGGGGGGGTCGAGTTGTACTAGCCCGGAAATTATTAAAACAAAAAGAAGAAAAGTCACTTAGAGCAGTCCAGCGTGTTTGAGCCCGCAAACCTGCCCATGAACACGCGATTGTATTCTTCAGTGTATATTATGTTGATGATGCCTACATTCTGCATACACGAGTGGCTGTATGTGCATGCACGCATCTATGTAAGGAATGCGTATTTGCGTGAGAATGAGTGAGTGCGTGTACGTGTATTATTATTATTAAATATAATACAATATTACATAGGTTTGTCTTAACGAGATCTAGCTCCTTGATAGATGACTGGTATATTAAACGTCGTGGTATGTGCAGTCCTCAGGGTCGTAGCTAGTGGGGGGGGGGGGGGGGGGCAAGGACAAAATTCGGAAAGCATTATAGAAACTTAAAGAAAATTCTCTTCTTAACCTGGGGCGGGATGTAGCCCAGTGGTAAACCGCTCGCTCGATACGCGGTCGGTGTGGGATCGATCCCCGTCGGTAGGCCCATTTCTCGTTCCAGCCAGTGCACCATGACTGGTATATCAAAGGCCGTGGTATATACTACCCTGTCTGTGGGATGGTGCATATAAAAGATCCCTTGCTGCTAATCGAAAAGAGTAGCCCATGAAGTGCCGACAGCGGGTTTCCTCTCTCAATATATGTGTGGTCCTTAACCATATGTCTGACGCCATATAACCGTAAACAAAATGTGTTGAGTGCGTCGTTAAATAAAACATTTCTTTCTTTCTTTCTTCTTAACCGTTTAAGGAGTTTTAGACTATTAACTACTCAGTTAAAAAAAAAAAAACAATCCTAGCTACAGCCCTGGTTCTGTCTGGATAAGTAAATATAAATCAACGAGTTGATCAACATTAAGAAGCAAAGACGGTTGTTTTTTTCTCACCATATGTTTAAAAGCCAATAGTCATCAACTAATCATTACGTCAAGATGTCGTTAAAACATACTTTCTATTTGTGCTAATGATTGCTGGTGCCTTTTATCGCTTATCACCTATCAGACTCTTATCTCCTGGGGCGGATCAAGGAATTTTCTTTGAAGAGTGCAACTTAAAAAAGGTCACTGGCACGGTTTTATTCCGGGGTGTATTTTTTAAATTTTATTATTATTATTATTATTTTTTTTTAAACTTTATTACCCCAGATCACTGTATGCCGGAGTGTACATGCGTGTATGTGTGTGCGCCACCTATCCCAAACGATGCCACTGCTCTAATATGCCGGGGTGTACATGCGTGTATGTGTGCGCGCCACCTATCCCAAACGATGCCACTGTTCTAATATGCCGGGGTGTACATGCGTGTATGTGTGCGCGCCACCCATCCCAAACGATGCCACTGCTCTAATATGCCGGGGTGTACATGCGTGTGTGTGCGCGCCACCCATCCCAAACGATGCCGGGGTGTACATGCGTGTATGTGTGCGCGCCACCAATCCCAAACGATGCCACTGCTCTAGTATGCCGGGGTGTCCATGCGTGTATGTGTGCGCGCCACCCATCCCAAACGATGCCACTGCTCTAGTATGCCGGGGTGTACATGTGTGTATGTGTGCGCGCCACCCATCCCAAACGATGCCACTGCTCTAATATGCCGGGGTGTACACACACGCACACCTCCATCCCTTCTCGTATTCCGTTACTGACGAGGGCCCCGTTCCACGAAGCGATCTTAGCACTAAGATCACCTTTGGTGCATAAGGTGACATTGCATTTAAGGTGATCTTAGAGCTAAGATCGCTTCGTGGAACGGGACCGAGTAGTCTACTTTCTGGATCTGGTTGTCGTGAAACTAATGAAAGACTCTTAATATGAAGTGACCTGGGTAGTGGCAGCAGGTTTCTTCTTCAACAGATCTCGAAATACATGTATATCAAATTGCCATCCATCAGAAATATCTCAAATCGGTCGGTATTCCGTGTGATAACAAATAAAGAAACCAACAAAATACCTTTTGATGATCTCAGACGCGATGTACTAGCAACTGAAAAATAAACTAACAACTTTTAGATGATCATTTTGAACTGTTAGTCTTCCGTTCTCTCTTTCTTCCTTTTATCCTTTTCAATTTTTTTATCAGGAACTTACGATTTAACCAGGCTTTCGAAACGTCATGCGTGAAGCAAAGTGTATATCTAAAAAAAACTGTGAACTACCGTAACTTGCATTTACTAAATATTACGCTTCACAGTTCATTTTTAAAAATATGAATTAAAATATGGATACCAGTACATTTCACAGTTCATATAAATAAACTTATCACTTTTAGTTCACTCTTCTAAAATCGTCTATCATGTTTGAAGTCGATGAAAACTTTTTGAACAGTGTATTTCAGTAGAAACCATTGAATAAAACCCCTGTTAGTTCGTTGGATTAGAAAGTCTTAACATATCTGTGTGAGCTGTTTTACTAAATTGGGTATTCGCCCATTTCTCACACAGACGATGTGTTACTGGAGGACACTCCAACAGAAATGCCTTTACTGACTCGTCCCACTTGAAGACGTGTAGTTGTAGAACATACACGACTTAGCGCATGAACCCAGTTTGTATTTCGAATGCGAGCAAAAGTTAAACATCTCTTGATCCATGTCAAACGCAAAAGAAATCTTAATATTCTTCACAGCATTGTCGTACGCAGTACAGAACAATTTAAACTTGTGCAACAATTCCAGTTTATTGTCCATCATAACATACCTGCTAATTTTGTTCTTCGCATTAGATACAAATTTTCTACTAAATGACATCGACATCAGTTTCTGACGCTTTGCCGTGTACGCCAAGTTCAGTTTATTCAGCAGGATCTGCTCACGGTTGCTGATACTCTCTCGTGCTGAGCTGGCAGAATTGGTGATGTCTTTAAGAACCTCGTCGTGCATCTTGTCCAACTCCTTGAGCTTTACGTCCAGAGACTCCGCCGTGGGCAATCTGTCGTGTGGTATTGCGTTTATCGGACCGATGTACGACTTCAGCGCCCCTTTGGCCCTCTCGGCAGCAGCACTGATGTTAGCGACGTTGGGGCACTCTTTGTGAGATTCCCAGGCACATGTGGTGCACAAGAGGTCCTTGCAGTTGAGGCAGAACAGGTTGCGCTCTTGGGTCGGGTGACTGGGGCAGTTGTTGGTCATCTTCTCGATGATGTTGTTCAGGGCGGTCACTGTCGGGAAGCTACGTGACCAGGCCGTTATGGGAATCGGCGGTTGAGGAGCGTTGATGAAGGCCTTGCACACTGGACAGTGAAATCCTTTCTCCGAGGCCGCACCTCGATTGATGGCCGCGAATATTTCGGCGTTCAGACAAGTTTCGCAGAACGTGTGGGAGCAAGGAAGAGATTTCGGTTTCACGTACTGGTTCAGGCAGACTGGACATATCAGTTCCGCGGAGATGTCTTCACTTCCAGAAGCCATATGGCGATGCTATTTGCAGAAGCTGCGATAATTAGAAACTGAAAAACAAAGAGAAAAACTCATTCACTGCAAATTATCGATCAGGGGGCGGGTGGAGTAGTGCGTGTGCGTGCGTGTGTGCATGCATGCATGCGTGCGTATGTGTATGTATGTGTCAATGAACTAGCATACCCGTAAGAACCGGGGAAGGGGGGGGGGGGCGGGGGAGCACTTCAGGCCAAAAACATTTAAATTTTTACCTTACACACACACACACACAGACAGACAGACAGACACACACACGCGCACACGCACACACACACACACACACACACACACACGTGCTTACACCCCATCTCACTACATGAACATCACCTTTCACATACAATTCCTACAGAAAACCATAGGGACGGGAGGCTTTGTGTCGTCCCCATTTGAGCCCCAAATTTGTTTCTTTCGTGTTATATATATAAACACACACAGATGGGGGGATGTCTAAACTGTGGTGAGTGAAGTGTTTTATATATAAACACACACAAATGGGGGGATGTCTAAACTGTGGTGAGTGAAGTGTTATATATATAAACACACACAAATGGGGGGATGTCTAAACTGTAGCGAGTGAAGTGTTTTATATATAAACACACACAAATGGGGGATGTCTAAACTGTGGCGAGTGAAGTGTTATATATATAAACATACACAAATGGGGGGATGTCTAAACTGTGGCGAGTGAAGTGTTATATATATAAACACACACAAATGGGGGGGGGGGGTGTCTAAACTGTGGCGAGTGAAGTGTTATATATATAAACACACCAATGGGGGGATGTCTAAACTGTGGCGAGTGAAGTGTTATATATATAAACACACACAAATGGGGGGATGTCTAAACTGTGGTGAGTGAAGTGTTTTATATATAAACACACAAATGGGGGGATGTCTAAACTGTGGCGAGTGAAGTGTTATATATATAAACACACAAATGGGGGGATGTCTAAACTGTGGCGAGTGAAGTGTTTTATATATAAACACACACAAATGGGGGGATGTCTAAACTGTGGCGAGTGAAGTGTTATATATATAAAACACAAATGGGGGGGGGATGTCTAAACTGTGGCGAGTGAAGTGTTTTATATATAAACACACAAATGGGGGGATGTCTAAACTGTGGCGAGTGAAGTGTTATATATATAAACACACAAATGGGGGGATGTCTAAACTGTGGCGAGTGAAGTGTTATATATATAAACACACAAATGGGGGGATGTCTAAACTGTGGCGAGTGAAGTGTTTTATATATAAACACACACAAATGGGGGGATGTCTAAACTGTGGCGAGTGAAGTGTTATATATATAAAACACAAATGGGGGGGGGGATGTCTAAACTGTGGCGAGTGAAGTGTTATATATATAAACACACACAAATGGGGGGATGTCTAAACTGTGGTGAGTGAAGTGTTTTAGAGGAGGTCGGGTAATACTCCCCTGACAAAACATACATTGAATAAAAGATAATTCACTTAGGGCAGTGTGGTCATTCGTGGGAGTAATGTCCTTTTTAGACTATCCGTTTTGTCATCTGTTACTATGCCAACCCTTTTATGTGCACAAACTATGCGAAAACAAATTATCAATTAAAATAATCATATCACATATTAATTTTTTTTAAATAAATAAAGATAATCACAGTGTTTAGGTGATTCTAGTTGAATGTCCGGAAATACCACACTATACGAATACAGATTTTGATAAGCCGGGTAATTCCCGTTAAAAATAATTATATAAGCAAATACAACCATAGAAAGAAAGAAAAATATACCATCTACAATACAAATGTTTCAACTACAAAAACAAAATTAAGAAAATATAAAAATAAAAAAAATATATATTTTTTTTTTAATGAGCCATCTAAACTGGTAATTTATTCCGAGTATTTAATTTAAGACTCTAATTTTATCACACCGAGTCACTTTAAAATTGGCAAGAGTTCAAGACTTCTAAAAACGTCACACAGATCAAGGAAGTAGTTCACATAATATGGCTGCGTCCATTTCTAACAGACGTCGATGGTAAGTTTCGCTTTAGTTATTTCTACATCTAAACACTCTCACAAACATTTCTAACAGACGTCGATGGTAAGTTTCGCTTTAGTTATTTCTACATCTAAACACTCTCACAAACATTTCTAACAGACGTCGATGGTAAATTTCGCTTTAGTTATTTCTACATCTAAACACTCTCACAAACATTTCTGTCAAAACTTTATACCAACTAATTTTCACCACAGTACAAAAGTGTATGATTTTTTCTGAAGTATATATGGTCCCAGGATCGATCCTTGTCAGTGGCCCCACCAGGATCTGTCGATATAATCCAGTTATTGTGTAAATGTGATTATAGGACCCCATTTGTTAACGTAAAAAAAAGAGTAGCCTATGTAGTGGCAACATAATATATTTTTTGCTCTAAGGATAAAGTTATTGCTGGTTTTGGAAAGAAGAAAAAGGGCCATACTTGTTTTATATATATGTATAACAAATCGCATACAATTATTAAGCGGAACATAATACTATAGAATTCTCACATTTCATCTACTGTATAACACACTAGCCTGTTTTAAGCAGTCAATAGTTAGTTGTTGATTTTTGTTTAACGACACCACTAGAGCACACTGATTTATATAAATCATCGGCTTCTGGGTGTCTTAGAGAGGAAACCCGCTATATTTTTACATTAGTAGCAAGGGATTGTTTTTTTTTATGCACTATCCTACAGAGGGAATAGCACACGCCACGACCTTTGATATACCAGTTGCGGTGCACTGGCTGGAAGGAGAAATAACCCAATGAGCCCATCGACAGGGATGGATCCCAGACAGACCGGGCATCAAGCGAACGCTTTCTGGGCTACGTCCCACCACTTAATCAGCTAATAGAGACCACATAATTAATTTATAACCACTTAGGTAACTGTTTGACTTTATGTCCATTTACTTTTCCCTGCAATCTGAATGATTATATTTATAAAAACATATATATTCTCTATACACCTTCACGAAACAAGACGCAGTTGACAAAATATTGGTTGAGACACAGCCAGTAAGCGGTAATCAGATAGTCATGCTTTGGTAACAAAACATTACAATAACTACTTCACGGTGTATGGTGTTACACAGGACGTCATAGGATATCTGTCACCATGGCTAAAATAAAACTAAACAGACGTCCGTGTTCAGTACATTCTTATAACGCTTTGATAGATATTCAAATGTGTGTACATTCGTGACTCCATATATACATTGGGTGTCACGTTTACAAGGCAATATATTTACTGTTCACTTCAGAGGACCCATTCTCTGATTGGGTTTTCCCGTCCCAACCAGTAACTCACGAATGGTATGTCAAAGACCGTGGTATGTGCTGTCCAGTCTGTGGGAAAGTGCATATAAAAGATACTTTTCTGCTGATGGAAAAATGTAGCAGGATTCCTCTCTAAAACTATATATCAAAAATGTTTGACACCGAATAGCCGATGATTAACAAATCAATGTGCTCTAGTGGTGTCGTTAAACAAAAACAAACGTTAACTGTTTGCTGCTGGCTAACAAACAGGATGATTAGCACCGTGGGCAAAAGCTTCTGCAATTTCATTTTAACTTAATTTTCGTCATATGTCCAATTAAGGTTCAAGAACGTTGCCCTGGACACACGCTATTTATCAGGACAGGACAGTGGTTAATGGTTAGCGGTTCTTGACAAGTGAAAGGTACGTCGGTGTAGTGGCCTTACACATCCCCATTGAACCGTTATAACGCCCTCTGGGTGGGAGCCTGTACCGCGATGAGAACCCAGCACTAGTCAGCATAAAGGCGATGGCGTTTATCGCTTCTATCAGTCACGAAGAGCTAATTATAGACGCCCCATGGCCTGCTGCCTCGCGAAGTTCAAACATGAATGTCTGTAAATACATTTGCAATGCTTTTATAATTATGGTGTGGATTTCTTTAAATATGCCCTTTGTTGTATAGATACACAACTGAAACGCTATTTAAAATAAAAGAGACAAATTTAATAAACGTTTATGAATGCAATGTGTGTGTGTGTGTGTGTGTGTGTGTGTGTGTGTGTGTGTGTGTGTGTTAATACAGTAATGCATTTACAAACACATTCTGTTGTTGTTTCGGTTTCACTTTAAATTAAAAATAAACATTCATTAAACAGTCATATGATTTATTTCAGAACTTGCTCAAAGAATGGACCATACACCTGAGAAAAGAGATAAATTCATTAAGCATGGTGAAATCTTCTATGACCGTGAAGCAAGAACTGCTAAAGCGGAATGTGATGCCAATGAGGTCATCGAGGAGATACAGATGGAGCGCCAGCGAGCGGACCAAGAATGTCCAAACTTTCGAATCATTGACGAACTCGTCCGGGCATTCGCGAACGGCCCGTTGTCTTGGAAACCATGTCAAACGCAAGATTCGCTGGCATGCTGCGATGTAACTAAGCAAACTACAAAACGTGCATCTCTTCAAAAATTCGATGAATATATATCTCTAAAGGACAAAGAAGCCCATTTTACGTTTGCCTCTGCTGAAGCTGAAGGAAAAGCTAAACTTGTAATTGGAAAGAAAGACAAACATGTTTCAAAAGGAAAAGCCGAAGTTCTTGCAAAAGCAGGTGTAGTTGCTGCTCAAGGAAAGGTTTGCCTAAAAGTTAAGATAAAGCCCGACGGTTCTATTTATGTTCCGGGTGCAGAGTTAGAGCTTGGAAAGGCGCATGTTGGTGCAGAAGCTACCCTCAGTCTAAAAAGTAAAGCTCTTGGCGCAGAAATCAAACTACGGGCTGCAGCTAAAGCAGACGCTGCGTTGATGTCCGCTAAAGTGGGAAAGGTAAAACTTGAAGAATATAACAACACAGGAGAAGAAATTAAAGCCCAGTTACAAGTCAAAGGACTGGATTTGAAAGCAGGCAATGTTCACATGGCAAAAGAAAAATATGGGGCAAAAGCAGAAGCATCTGCCAAGGTTACAGGATTAGAAGTCAACGCTGGAAATGTTTCAGTCGTGGGACAAGACAACTCGGTCACAGCAAGTGCTACAGCTGAAGCAGGGGTGAAGGTAACCGCCGGTAATGTCGCTGTTGTAGGTTTAGGACCAACAGGTTCCAGTGTCCAAGCCGAGGCTACAACTGGAATTCAAGTTGGGAATATTCAAGTTGGCATAAAAAGACGGACGGGTGCTTCCTTTTCTACTCAACCACAGGTTGGCAATGTGGACTTTACAGTTGGTCCTCCAACATTAAATATGGGTTGTGCAGGGGCATTGAATATAGGAATCCCCTTTCTTGGTGGTGGAACAGGTGGTGTCGGTGATCAAGGAAGTGGTGAAATAGATGGCTGCATAACAGGAAGCGATTCTACAGCTGGAACAGTTCATGGACTACCTGGAG
This sequence comes from Gigantopelta aegis, assembly GCF_016097555.1. NCBI lineage: Eukaryota > Metazoa > Mollusca > Gastropoda > Neomphalida > Peltospiridae > Gigantopelta > Gigantopelta aegis. Next base: position 9,001,903 of record NC_054704.1, on the reverse strand, counting down.
GTACAAGTAGTGAGGAAGGGACAACTGGTGCTGGGTTACTGGGAGCACAGTTTGACACTGGTGAACATAATGGAGACTCCGACAGTAACCATCTCTCTGAATATGGTCAAGGCAGTCAATATGGTGATGCACTAAATGGAAATGCCAGTGGTTCTTGTTCTGGTCAGGTGTCCATGGATGGGCAACTACTAGAGAACGTCACTGTAGATGCTGCTGGGGCATTTGTGCGTTCGGACAGTGATGCTCTAATTGTTCTGGATACTGCATCAGATGCAGACATGGAACATATTGCTCAAATTCTTCAAGAAAATAGCTTAAAGTCTGAAAGCTCTGTTCAACCTGACACAACCTTCCACTTCGCACGGAACTCTCAGTGGGAACAAAATGGAATACCTGGAAACAGTGACGAGGAATACTCACGTTTAGTGCATGTGGACAGTGATGAAGAATTTGACGTTGATTTTGAAGATGGCAGTGAAAACAATAAAAGAAAAAAAAAAACTTCAAAACAGCCACTGCAGCAAGCAAATGGTATAAGCAGATATGATAGCTATAGACAGGCTCAGCAGGATACAAGAAACGTAAACAAGCAACCAAAACCACTAGGCAGTGAAATGTCATCCAGTTCCGTTACAAAAGGAAACAAAACAGGACATGAAGATGCGTACAAGCCAGAAGTATTCAGAAATGGTTCTGTTTTAAAAACTCCGAGGCACAGTACACAACCATTGAGGAATATACCACTTCTTCCAAACAGAATACAGGTCTCCAACAATGGTCAGAATACAGCATCTTCAGATTCTCCTGGTGGAAAAGATGGAAAATATTCAACACATGTAGCATCAACACGACAACCCAGCGGACGAGATCAGTGGGGTAAGGCTGTATCACCATACGGTGATCAAAAACGATACCTGAATACTCCAAGAAGTGGAGCCTCACGAAACAAACCTAATCAGAAAGACGGAGCTTCCCCTGTAACCAGTGGTTTGAGACCATCATCAAAACAAAGTAGATTCAACAGTAGAACCGATCCACTCCCCCCAATTTCAGACACCAATGGAATAACACGCCCCCAAACAGCCAACTATAATGAATTAATACGCAAGAAAATAGTCCAAGCTGTTAATCCAGACATTCCAATAAGCAAGGATCTAAAACCAATCCCACGCGACTATGATAGAGATAGACTTAAACACGAGTTATTGTCTGCATATTTGCCACCGGATACTAAGAAAGGAAGTTCTAAATTAAACCAAGGGGGTTCGGGTGGTATTGGTCGTGTGGGAGGTACTGGGTTTGGAAACGGTGACGATATTGAGAAGCCTAAACGAAGGAAAGAAAAACAGAAGCCATCTGGATCCAATAAAAACATACACACTATTTTTACAATCGATGGTTCTGAAGACGGAAAGCCTATTATAGATTATGGAAACTTTTGTGGTTTCGGTGATGACTAACCTCGATGACTCGATTCTCAACAGTTTATTCAAAATAAAATATGTATGACATTTTGCTGTGAAATAAATAATAATATTAGCGGTATGACCTAAAGGAGTTTTAGACCAAAAGTGGATTGTTCTGTAGCTAAGCCTTGTTTAACTAAGGGACTGGGCGGCAACTATATACTGTCGGATGTCCACTAGCGCATTCAGCCGCCCATTGACACTAAGCTTAATTGGGCGCATGGTGCGGCGGCCTATTTCGTTGTAAACTAGAGCGGGGGTGCGCCTTCTTGATGTGTTTCTGTTGTGTAGGCCTATCAGGATAGACAATTTATCTATCAAAATGAAATTATTGTCAAAAACAGTGTTCATGGAGGCTGGGAAGGACTATTGAAAAGAAAAAAAAAAAGAAAAAAAAAAGACACAGGGAACGCCTTTTTTTCTATGGAATTTACTAGGCCCCTACACGTTATTTATTTCTGAGCCGATTGATTTGTAAATTGCACACAAAAATAGTTGGGTTGTTTGGTTTTTTGTTGTTCTTTTTTATTTCCAAAACACTTTTACTTTTCTTCTTACGTCAACCAAACTGAAATTATTTACAACAAAAAAAAACACAAGAAAAAAAATATATATAATGGGACGGACTATAAGTTCTAACCAATCAAATTCCCACTGCACAAAATAATTTAATTTCACAAATTATACAATGTGTCACTATAAGACTTCCAAAGAAAGAACTGATAGTCTTCAGAAATATGTTGTTTTGATATACCTATATATTACGTTGTATACATGAAGTAAGATGTTTTCTGTGTTTTCTTTAAATCGATGCCATAGACCGTTTTCGTCGCCGGAACACCATCACGAGTTTCTTCCCTTTATCACTAAGACGTCATAACGTAAACTGAGCCGTGCCAAAAGTTTCTCAAGTAAACATAACATGCATGGCCAAGTTGATACGACTGGTGTCTATATGCTGAATAAATCTGCCCATGCGTGTTTACAAGGGCTGGGGTTTTGGAGTCGAACCCCACCCCATCCCCCTGCTCAAGCAGATGTTCTCCTCCTCTCCAATATACATTTTCCAGGGGATAATTTTTCGACCCCCTATAAAATTCGCTTGATAGTAGGCCTATACAGTAAGGCACAACCACACCATGCTAAAATTCCTGTCACATTAAATTACACATGCCATGTAGTTTTATTAATGGACTAATAAATAATAATAATAATAACACCAAAAGTAAAAAAAAACCCCAAACATTTAAACAATAATAGTAATTATAATACTAATTTTAAAAAATAGGCCTAACTGTGACCTACAGCAACAAAAATATTCGGTTTATGGTACCGTATTTAGGGCCTATACATTTACAGTGTGTAAAGTAGGCCTAGGCCTTTTAAAGCCACTCTGTTGTAAACGTTTTTCTCCATAAAACAGACATGTTTTATAACTTTAATACCTTTCTAGCTTCGTTCAGTTTTTAGCAAGCATAAACGTAAGCTTATATATTATTATATATGCAAAACATACAGTCGGTCCTCTCCAAATAAATTCACAAATGCAGGCAAGACGGAACCGGGGTGTGTATGTGTGTGTGTGTGTGTGTGTGTGTGTGGGTAGTAAATCTTAAGGCATACCCCCAAACTAGTAGAATATCTGTATAAAATATACTTTACTCCACTGAAAACGCATTGAACCCAATTTTCAGTTAGGCCTATTACAATAGCATGTGTGAGGTTGTTATTAAACACAATGACTAACCCTTCCATACAAAATGCATCGTTATACAACATCTGTCAATGTATTATTTGTTCTTGTAACCTTTTTGCAACTACAAATTTGACTGGTGCATTTACATTTATAAAGATAAATAGAGGATATTTCATGTTTTTTGTCAAATATGATTTATATCTCATCGAGTGAAGTTTGCAATCCTATCTCACGAGTGAAATTTGCAATCCTATCTCACGAGTGAAGTTTGCAATCCTATCTCATCGAGTGAAGTTTGCAATCCTATCTCATCGAGTGAAGTTTGCAATCCTATCTCATCGAGTGAAGTTTGCAATCCTATCTCATCGAGTGAAGTTTGCAATCCTATCTCATCGAGTGAAGTTTGCAATCATATCTCACGAGTGAAGTTTGCAATCATATCTCATCGAGTGAAGTTTGCAATCATATCTCACGAGTCGCGCATGCAGTGACGATAACACATTTTAGAATAAAATAGTAAAATTTTCACTCTGAAATGTGTCATCGTCACTAAGTGACTGCTAACATTTTTATTTCACTGACATTTTAAGATATTTCACTAAATGTTATATAATAAACTGTGAGATTGAATATCACTAATAAGCAGGTCATTTTCACTTACATGGTTAGCTTCCTAACACTGAGGGGCGGATTTCGCTCAATCAGTTGAGTGCTTGCTTGAGGTGAATTGTGTCGCAAAATTGAACCACCTCGGTAGATCCATTCAGCTGATTGTTTTTTGTCTCGTTTCAACCAGTGCACCACAACTGGACAAAGGCCGTGGTATGTGCTTTCCTGTCTGTGGGAAAGTGCATATAAATGATCCCTTGTTTTATTAGGAAAAATGTAGCGGGTTTCCTCTGATGACTACGAGTCAGAATTACAAAATGTTTGACATCCAATAGCCAATGATTAACTGATTGAAATATATTTTATTGCTTTTTAAAGAACAAATGGATTAGGCACAAGTTACACAACTTACTAGGCCTTCTCCAAAATACATATATATTACGACAGTAATATATTTTTGCAATTTAAATATGAACAGAAATAAATATTATTGAGAAAAGAAAGAATAAAGGAAACAGAAAAAAAGAGACGCAATAAAGTTTTCTATGTGTTCAATAATTAGACAGCAGTTTTGATAAAAGAAAACACAAAACACAGACAAGACATCGCAATGATTACGTAATGGCTACACAAAATAATAAATGAATGAATGAATGAATGAATTAATTAATTAATGTTTAACGACACCCCAGCACGAAAAATACATCGGCTATTGGGTGTCAAACTATGGTAATGAAAACAAATAAACAAATAAAAATTCAAGAATCAAACAAAAACAGTGTTAAGAACTGCAAAAACACAAATATCACAGATAGATACGGACTTTTATTCAAAATTTTAATTGTATCCCAAAGAAAACAAGGGGATTTGTGCTGTATTGGCAATTCTCAAAGAGAATGTTACACCCCTGCACCACGGTGAGGTTACAGCACACGCAGGGGCACACATAATAATAATAGCAATAAAATAAATAAATAAATAGTAATAATTTTAAAGATCCGTTCTTTATTTACTACTTAAGGGAAACGTTTTGTTTCATTTATATACTTATGTACATGAAACAATATTTCTTTATTGTCTTCTTCACTTAGAGTATTTTTACCATTTAAAACTAAAGTAGTGTCGGAAATAGAATAAAACTGATTTTCGTCGATTATGTCTTTCATATTAAACTGACAGGTAAATATTTTGTAAATATCTATTTAATGATAATCTACCTAATTTAGCATTTACTTGTTTGGGTTTTCATTGATGTACAAGGTGGTGTTTACTCTTAATAAATGAAGATTGAAGTAAATTAGTTCTAGCAGGGGGTAAAGAAATATCATTCCGATTTCTTAGCATGTAAGGGGATCTTTGTTCATCTGTTTGTGGTACACTGTGTATCATAAAATCAAGAGCCATACCTTTCATTATTTTAAACATTATGCACAGCTTTTTGAATTTACGCCTGGAAGTGTTGCTAATCCAGTTTCGTAATACAAAGACTTTCTAGATGCAAATTTGAGCAAACCTGTAATTAATCTGGAGGCTTCTATTATACTTTTTCAATATTGTCTTCCTCTATTAAAGAACACCCATCTCATACTTCTGATGCATATTCTAATATTGGGCGAATAAAAGTTATATATATTTTCAATAATGTTTGTCAACTTAATAAATATTTGTATTTCCTGAGTAGAGAAATCATTACCGAAGCCGATCTACAAATATTATTAATATGTGTTGATTAACTAATCAATGTGCTCTAGTGGTGTCATTAAACAAAACAAACTTCTTCTTTTTTCCTAACACTGGATGATGGTTTTAGTTGCGGTCAATATTTGCTGGTATTACTTGTGTTTTCCTTTATTTCTTTCTATGTGTATATTGCAGTAATTATATTGGTTGTAAACAAAAAGCTAGTATAAGAGGATGTGCAGAGAGAACATGCAATATAGAAAGCAAAAACTTACATATCAAAACAATACCACAATACTGTATCAAAATACTTTATTGATCAATAATATACTTAATTATGCAATACAATTCAATTGCATAAAAATGACTTTTAATTATTAAATCAAAATAAAATTATTATTGCATTCAAAATCATATTGATGTGTACAAGATGAAATATAATATTTGAATGTACAGACACAATTACAGATAAGGCCCACTTTCCATTAACCCAATTTCACTAAAAAAAAAGCAATGGTCAAAGAATGAGCAATTTTTTTCATGTGCAAGTAATAATGTGCAGAGTTTATTTCAGGCTTAAAAGTACACTTCGACGTTATCAAATTTTGTATAGTAATTAGCTTGGAGAAAATGCATCACTGGTATAGGAGGGTGGGCAGCAGTGATGGTTTTTATATATTTATACATGTATTTATATATACATGTATTTATATATACAGTCAGACCTCGTTACAATGACTGTATTACTACGACATTTACACCATCCGACCACAAATTGTCTGGAACGAACGTACACCAATGTTATTCTGTTCATTACACCGAAAATCACACTTTCCGACACCGACAGAGTAAGTTAGGAACAAATGTGCACCTGACGTCTAAAAACACCTCTTTACATAACATAATCACAGATGCCTTATATAAACACACACACAAGTGAGTGTGACCCCCCTCCACTTTTTAGCACCTTCCTATGCCCGTGTGCATATATGAAAATGTAGGGAATCATATACATTAAAAGCCTGATTACATGCTTCTTGAAGTGGGTGAAGATGTAGAAAGTTTTACTTCTCAGTAAAAATAAATTCAAATGTCATGTTGTTGGTTGGAATGTTGCAGTAAGCTATCTCATATTCTACATTCTTTTGGATCTACCATTGCTGTAGGACTCCTAAATCAAACCCTGTGGCATTATGTAAATGTTGTCTCTAGGTTTCCATACTGGTGGTTATGATGGATATAGCTGTCTAACGGTTTATAACAGAAAAGGTGAATGGCAGACAGATTGATCACACTAACACTGAAATCATCATAGAGTCAAATCATTCTAAGATTTTCTATTAACACTTTTGTAAAACATGATTCATACACTGGTATGTGGCATCAGTGTGTATGAGTATAAATGTAGAGATAAATATGACAACAGGAAAACAGTTATATTGACCATAAAGCTTAAATTCTCCTGTGATTGAAGCACCTCATAACAATTTCATCATAAAATATACTATGACATAAAAATTTAAAAAACCTCTGATGAGTAATTTATTATACTATTATAGTTTTGGCACCAGTGTTAATGGGTACAGCAGTGAAAAGATAAATACCAGAGGGATTGGCCTCAACAGTTAATTTATCAAGGGGTCTAAACAATCCTAAAGCTGTTCCGTCAAAGGTCTCTGTCACATTATACCCTGATGGGTTGGTTAATCCAAGTTCTTTCAACTGAATCACAGCTGTCCGCGGCACGCCTTTGTTATTCCCATTCACAACGGCCACAGCCAAACTTCCTTTTGGCAGTATTGGTTTGGTCCAAACATCCAGAGCTGCAGCCTGAAATTAAAAAAACAAAGGAATATACAGGTACAGTGAAATCTCTTAAAACCGGACCCTCAGTAATCTGGAATTCCCTCAAAACCGGACGTTTTTTCGATGTAATTAATGTATAGAAGAGAACCTCTCTAAACTGGATACCTCTTAAAACCGGACTTTTTGCTTGGTCCCATGGGTGTCAGGTTTAGAGGAGTTTCACTATATATATACTCTTCAAAACAGTAGGGGAACTCTAATAAGAATTTACAATTGCCAAAATTGTAAGGTATATTAGCTGTGGGGAATGGTTATATGATAATAGTGAATTAATTGGGCAAATATCACAACCGGTAGTTCAGTATTACAGTAGGTTTTATGACCACCAAAGATCTGGAAGGACGATTAGGGTCAGAAGTGAAATTTGAAAGTTGAAGTTTTTTATCAGTAAATCGCAAATTCAAACAATAAAAATGACTAAAAACAAAACAATGAATGAAAATGAATGACAGAAATAATGTTCCACAGTGATTAATCGACCTTTCTGAAAATTGTTAAAATCGAGAATGACACCCCACGCAACTGCATGATGCACGGGCAAACTTTGGAATGTGTTTTGATGTGTTGATAAACAGACCTGAATGTTCTTTACTAGGATGTCTAGAACGTATGTTCGGTCTAATAATTGATATTAACATTAATATTTCAGGTTCCCATACTTTTTTTTGAAGAGTATATAATTTTACGTGTAGATAGTGTTCTCCAAGGTCTTCTGTAACCAGGTTGCTGCTGTGCTTGAGAGTTGGTGCATAGCTGATCACTGACTGACATAGCTGACCACAGACTTTTGTTGTCATGTTTTATATGACCTAGATATGAGAGCAAATACCACATTGCGGGCATGGTGAAATCACATTCAACTTGACAGACTTGTTTTTAAAAAATAATTAGGCCACTTTAATAGTCTGCAAAATCATATATAATAAAAATCAACCTGTTTTCAGCCTTCATAATCCAAGTTTGACAGTATGCTGGCAATGACACAATGATGTACCCTAGTTTTGACTGATTAGTGATTAACTAGCAGGTGAATCATCTTACTGCCGTGCACATGCAAAGCACTATATTTTTCTTGCAGTATGGGTTCTATGTGCAGTGTTCCACAGTCAAACCATGCATCACATCATGGATAAACAAGGCAAGAAATGCCGACTGAGACAGAAAATAATGCAATGATTCTTCCAAGGGAAACTTATCCCATGACCAACTACACGAAGTGAACACTCTGACCACTGGACTACAGTCTACTTCTCATCTTCATCATCAACCAATTACCTACTGGGAGGCAGTTTGTCGTCTGTGTGTTACAAAACTGCTAAACCAGGACTAGACCTAAGGTGTTTCTGAAACAATCAACAAACCTTGCTCATTAGCTTTGTGCCCTGGATTCCCAGTTTGTCTTGGTTAATTGCGAGAACCCGTCGGTTGAGAAGAAGACTTCGCGACTGGGCATCAATCTTGTCCAGATCCACAGACATGAAGAGAGGCGATGCCATTATCGCCCACATCCCCATCTGTACCTTCTGCTGGTTCCAACTCAAACCATAGTCACCAATTATCAACTATATAAACAGAAAGAAACAAAGCAATAGTCAAGACAGACGTCATCTTTATTATCTAGGTAGCCATAATGATATCCCACCTGAATGGAAACTAAGTAACTGATAGAAAAGGTAATTAATAAAGTTACTAGCAATCAGAATAACCATAAACATATTGGATTTGTCAAAACTTATAATTTAACCACGGAGTTGTATATAAAGTGTACTTTAATGGTTAAAATGCTACAATAGCCAATATTATAGTGTCATATTTTTCACTATTTTTACAGTTATTTATGATAAATAACTATAAATTAGTCGATCCGACATTTAATCTTTGCATCAATCACTTGGGACTGTAACAATTGTAATTTGCTTGCACTCCGTGTAAATGGAGAAGCATTCAGCACAACTAAAGTCTGAACCAAATTGTTAACAACTACAATAAACTGCTCTCCTACCTTTCTTTTTCATTAGATTTTACCCACATTTTGTCCAGACAGAAATCTAGAAAAAGCCATTACAATGACACAGATTCTACATACTAGATGATAACTATGTCACCTACATCGACTTCACTGAGATCGCATAGGGCAAAAAGCATGTAATTTTGTGCCAGCTGCCATTTTGACTTTTTATGGAATACCCTCTAAGTGGGGTGAAAGGATATGACTTACTATAGGTAGTACTATACCAAATAACTTCCGGCTGGGTCAAAGTTCGAGGTGCACCCAACTTTTGATAGAGAAGTGAACACCACAAGTCCTGTGATTGGTTATAAATGTGAGTGTGTTGGTTGTAAAAAATAATAGTTTCATCTGGGTAAAATAAATGTGCAATTTTATTTCATCTAGTACCAATGTGTCAAGTAGCCTTGTGCTTGAAACATGTATGGGGTACCTGTAAAAAAAAGTACTCGAATTTTGTGCGAAACTAGGGTAGTCATAGACGCTACCCGTTATCTCAGAAACGAGCAGCTTGACCCCCATTTTTTTCTGACTCACTTTAAGTGTAAGGGGTGGTAGTATTTATATCCGTGGCGTTTATGTCGGTTGATACGTTGCAGGTAGGAGTTTTAGCCGCATATGTTACTATTGTCGTCTATGGGATTTGATTTGGTAGTATACACCCTTAATCTAACAACATCATAACATGTTACAATATACAAGCAAACGTGGTGACATCATATTACTTTTTTTTTTTAATTTGTTTCATTTAAAAATACCACTAGAGAACATTGATTTTATATTATGTCACATACTTTGGAGGCTTTCATCCCTCTTGAAGAGTAATTAAAAAAAAGCAAAATGACAGACGGCTGAAAACTACATGTATTTTGGCCTATGCAATCTCAGCAAAGTCGATACTGGTGACATCGTTAGTCTCATATGTGGAATCTGTGCCAGTGTAATGGTTTTTTCACGACTTGTGTCTGGACAAAATTTGGGGGAAATGTAATTGTAATTAAAGGTAGGAGAGTAATTTATTGGAGTTGTTAACAATTTGGTTCAGACTTTAGATTCCTATATTAAGATATAGGAATCTAAAGTCCGAACCAAATCTTACAACATCAGAGAATCTACAAAATCTGGCACGTTGACTGTTCGCAGTTAGACAGGGTCGGTCATCAGATACATGATTTGCACAAAGACGGCAAACTTGCAGGCAATATCTAACTGGTATGTTATGAAGTGATGGCCTCAACTGAGCATACCCAATTCTGTAACCCATCCCTTAAAATGTCTCTAGTAAATTAAAAATTTTCTAAAAGAGGCTGGGTTTCTGCCACAGGGTAAAACAGGTATGGCACCATACCCAAATAATTTTGCTGGTTTTATATTTTAAAGTTAACCTTTTGACAAAATTAAATACTGTTATCATTACTGTATGATTTTCTTATCCCTAACCCTAAACCTAACTCATTTTCTTTCTTGGAGAGGCCCCCTATACCCCGTCGACTGTGGTTGCATTCAGGACACACATTGTAAATATTCAATTCCATAGCGCCATACCCAAAAGTTTCTTTCTGGCAGAACCCTGAGAGGATGTTTAGATATAAAAGGGAGGACTTGGAAATGTGCTCTTCTGAATAGTGTTACTAAATATAAGTATGGGATAATGTTAGTAGGGTAACGTTTGTGCTAAAAGGATAGTGGTGGTGTCACTCTGACCCTAAATATATCTTCTTGCCACTAATCCATTTATCCGTGCCACAAAAATAATTTCTGCAGTTTGTTACTAGAGTGTGCTTTTAATTTTAAATCCAGACTTCTTGACATCCAATAACCGATGATTAATACATCAATGTGTTCTAGTGGTGTCATTAAACAAAACAAACTTTAAATTTTATACAGTGTTAATACAACAGATCTTAAATCCAGACTTCAGTGTTAATAATACAGATTTTGTACCTGATCTGGATCATTCCAGTTCCCCGGGCCGGCAACTGAGCTGAAATGATCTCTGTCTTCTGCATAGAACTGAATGATGCCATAGACTGAATCCCAGGAGTCTTCTACATCCTTGTAATTCCTCCACATGTTACATGTCTTAGCAATCAGTTTGTAATCAGTCTACAATTCAAAAGAAAAGTCTCAATACAAAACACAGGCAAAAACAAGATGTCTGTTTTCTCAAAAACAAATAAAACTAATTAATTTTAATCAAAGATACTAGTTTCATTTTTAAAACTTCTATTCATGTGTATCCATGTTAATAAATACATATGGAGAATTTCACACCATTTGTAGAAAGACTTAAATTAATGCTTGACATTAAATGGAAACTGTAGTAAAATGGTGAAATACCAAATTTGCCAAAAATTAATGGAGAATGGAATTTGTCAAAATCTGAAAAGAAAAATCATTTCCTCTGCATGCCATTGTGAGCGAACACCATACCTACCGGTACTTGTAGTGTCTTTTAAGGACAGGGTTTAGTAATTAGTTACAGAGTGATGTCAGAGTACTAATTTCACATCTTCCCACCAAGCCATTGAACTTGCTCTGGGTAGGATCAGGTACTAGACAAGAACCCAGCACCTACCAATGTTACAGCTTATGGCTTAACCACCATGACACTGTGGCCAACATGATGATACCTAGTTTAACGTGCCCATATACCCTAGGGTTTCGAACACGCCCATCCCGAGTCCGACCTCCGATAAGATCGGTGGCCTGACTTGAGATGGAGTGGGGGGGGGGGTTGAAACTGGGCAGAATTTTGAAAATAGCAATTAGTAAAGAAGTTAATAGATAAAATAAAATAATAAAAAGGTTACAAGCCAAAAATAAAAAAGAATTGACTGCTCGGCCGAATATTTATATAATTTGGAGCATTTTAGAAGGACAGTCCAAAATTAAATAAGAGAAAGAAGAGAGGATTGGACTATTTAATAATATTTTGAAAAAAAGAAGTAATTTCGACATAAAATTTTGAACGCAGATCTAAAAGTTTAAAGTCCGATCGATATGTCCACGCGAGTGGCCCCGTTAAGGCCGTTTGGGTGCACAGCATCTATGGGGAGGTGATGTTGTTCCTCTCCTCAAAGTGAGGCACCAGTCTCCTGTAGCTGTGGGTGCTAAGGCAGTGGACCATTTGTGGGTACTGGGTGCCGGTGACGATCTTCATGATTCTGTGGATGGTGTTGTTATTCATGTCATGGCTGAGGAATCCCTGTCGGTAAAGATCATCCCGGTGCGACGTCACTACAATAGCTTCCACTCCTCGTAGTTTGACCGTGTGGATGGCGACCTGGTGGCCATCGGGAAACGTCTTGAAGTTTTCCTCATAGACCCCGCCTGGCAGTCTGTTGGGGTCCGTGACGTCTCCCACCAAGTACTTAGAGTACTGGCCTTTGATCTTCCGCGCTGCCACTCTCCAGTCACCCGAAGAGGAAGTAGAAGGCCGCGTCTTGGCTGGTTGGTCCCCCGGGGGGTCACGGCCTTCCTCTTAACATCTCCAACATCCAGAGTCGCCGTCGCTGAGTCCCCCATGGGTGGGGGTCTCGACGCAGACGAACGACAAGCGGGAACAGGTGACGCTGATCGCGGTGCACTGGTTGGCTGCTCCACTTCCCGCATCTGAACAGTCAGTCCGCTTGGTTGGCGAGTCGCCTCCCGTCGATCCGTCCGGTTTGGTCGTGGTGGGGGCGGCGACGCAGATGGGACCGCCACTGGCGGTTGAGCCACCAGCTTTGTCCCCTGAGCCGCCCCTGGCGCACGTTTCCTCTTCCTAGTTCCCTTCCTCTTGGCTGTAGCCGCGTCGCCATACACCAAGGTCACGGTTGCCCGTGACCCGGTGTACGCGACGCGGTACTCTAACAGCGATCCATAACTAGCGATCAATCCCCCCAGGTGGGGGGATAGGTCGAGAGCGCACGAAATAACGTCCAACTTCATCGCTGGTCAAGTTGAGCTCTCCTGTGGCCAACATATCATTTCTATGAAAATCAATTAAGCAATCACCTACATTAAGCAGTCTATTGAACAAGGGTTTACAACAGAAAACAAAAGTGGATCATTTCTTAAGTTATTAGAAAATGCTGTCTATTTTATAACTGCACTAGTAAAACTTTAATCAGAATCAACACAACAATTATAACTGAATCTTTCCAAGAGGCGAAACAATTCCAGAAACACTATTTAAAGGAAGATGTCAGTACTTAATTCATGATTGACTTACTTTTTTGCCAGAACCTGTATATGCAGGCCAACTGCAGGAATAAAGAATTGGTCGACCTGTCTTGTTTAAAAATAATCCCATAGTTGGATAACCTAGAAATAACGATTTGAAAAATTATTTTATTTTTAATAAATAAATTTTAAATAATGTCATAAAATAAGAATAATTCTAAAACCTTGCTATGTTTCAGTAATATAATTATAATGCAATCTAAATAAAAATTAAACTTCATTTCTTTATTTAATAAAAAAACCAGTTAAAGTTTGTTTTGTTTAGTGACACCACTACAGCACATTGATTTACTAACCATCGGCTCTTGGATGTCAAACTTATGGTAATTTTGACATATAGTCTTACAGAGGAAACCTGCTACATTTTTCCACAGACAGGATAGTGCATACTATGGCCTTTGATAGACCAGTTGTGGTTCACTGGCTAGAACTCTTTCTTAATAAACCTGCACTTAAACCAAGATAGAAGAGGCATTAAATTTTTCTTTCTCTTACCATCATAAGTTACCTAAATTACAATTGTTAACTTGTTAATACACTTGATTTATTTTTCACGAGACTGACCTACAGACATTTGATCCACATGTGAATTACAATTGTCAACGTGTTAATTCACTTGATTTATTTTTCATGAGACTGACCTACAGACATCTGATCCACATGTGAATTACAACCATCCAGCTTCAACATATCAACATCCCAGTCGGCAAACGTCTGCGCATCGGACATCAGGAAGAACTCACTTCCTGGATAACCTCCACAAGTTTTTGTTCCAAAATCCTCGTATATTCCAAGCTTCAAGCCTCTTTGATGCATCTGCATAAAAATAAACTCAGGTAATACATTACTGTATTTTTATTAATTAAATAATACATAAAATATACAAATGATTACAAAGAAGCAACAACCAACAAAATTTGTATTATACAAGTTACTTGTTTAAAATGACTTTATTTCTTTAAACTTCAAAAATTGCAGAAAATGTCAGTTATTTTCTTCAAAATGTTAATTATTACTTGAAATTATTTCACCAAACTAAAATAAAAACTTTCAACTGCTTTCAAAATGTTCAATTGTCGAATTTGGTGAGTGCCAGAGCTAGCCCTGGTTTTGGCCTGCTATGTTAAGAAATAAAGCAGGCCACATTTTACTTCCTATTACGAGGCCTGTATAACCATGATGAAATAACAGCAGGCCACATTTTACTTCCTATTACGAGGCCTGTATAACCATGATGAAATGTGAACAAAACACCAACATAGTCAGCAAGCCATTTGATTCCGTGTGGGAACCTCTTCGGGTCGGCCTGGAGACGTAACTGAGAATCCCGTTCTTTCGACATCCAGCAGTCGTCAATAGAAACATACACATAACCAGCATCACGGTAACCGTCAGAAACCATCCGGTCGGCTGTCCTCATAAACAGTCGCTCTCTGAAATCAGAGGTTTTCTCATTTTAGTACAACTTCACAACATAAAGTGATAAATTATTTTTATTTACTTAACATTTTATAATTCAAATACCAAACTTTAATCCCATATTACGCAGTACTTGAAATATATTTTGTGGAATGGAAAGCAATCTTTTCTGGAAGCAACTAATAGACACTGAGAACCAGCTCTGGACTACTACATGTAAGACTGATATAAAGTTTACACTTAATAAAATTTTATGTAAATTTAAGCTAATAATGTTCTCTTTTTTCATAATATATTTCTACATCTAATTTTCACATAGTTGGAACTAATGTCTTAAACTGAATAGTTGCACTCTAATTAAAGATGGAAAGTTAAAGCTGCTTGGGTAACTGATATACAGTGCTGTCCAGTGTATTGGTGCACCTAAGCTTTCAAAGATCATTTTCTATGTGAAAACTGTGTCTCTCACCAATGAAGCAGTGCATAGTCTGTCATACACTACACATTGTTTTATGTCTGTAGTAAATAAACATTTTAAAATTGTCCATAAATGTAGACACCCCCTTGTATTCAAAACAATTTGCATGTCTGGTGATTCGGCGCAGTAGATGTGGATTGGTGACCCTTATAAAACGCCCATGACCTCACTTTGTAGCCGATAAACGCTACACTGTTGATCCAGGATTATTTTAGTACTTTTTTGTTTTGTCTTGTTAAAAAATATTACTATGAAAATGAACGATCACACATGACCCATCTCATGATCAGTTTCAGAATCGTTTTCTTGAGCGGCACAGTACTGCAGATGCATACATGTTCATTGTCATGCATGGTTAAGATGCCTACATCGATTTTTTTCTAGGGTAGATTGTGCACACACATGGATCTTATTTCGCTTCTTTTTTTTTGGAGGGGGGGTGGGGGTAACAATGTGACAATTGTGAACTGAAATGACTGTCAATTAAGGTGTAAAACTTTTGTTTTGTTTGTATTTGTCTGTGTTGTCTTTTTCAGTTTAAATAAAAATAACTGAAGAAAATAATTAGTATAAAATAAAATAAAATACTATAAAATAATTACTATAAAATAAAACAGATAGAGAGAGAGAGAGAGAGAGAGAGAGAGAGAGAGAGAGAGAGAGAGAGAGAGAGAGAGAGAGAGAGAGAGAGAGAGAGAGAGAGACAGACAGACAGACAGACAGAGAGCAAGCTAAGACAAATAAACAGAGATACAGGCAGGCAGGCTGGCATCTTGACAGACAGATGAACTTTCTTAAATGTTTTACCCAATGCAGTTGTCTGGGTCTGTGTCACAGTTGATGTTACACCGGAAACGTTCCCAGTCCATCCATCCCATTGGCGGGGTCGGCACAAGACCATTGTCCAGGCTGTTCACTAGGAATGCAAATACCGTCAAGAGAAGAACAATTTCGATAAACTTGTACGGCAGTTTCATTGTCACAGCTAATAAGGTGATGAAGTCCTAAGTAGGCCTAATTAGAAGAAGAAAAACCCACATCAACACATTGGAACATGAGCATTCCATACACGTTATAAGATTTAAAAAACCCTTGTCATGTGTAATCATGTGTATAGCCAAAAATACCAGGAATGTATGCAGGGGCGGGGGCAATCAGACTATAAATTAAATTTAAAAGTAATCTCCAGCAATCTTTTAATTTGGTGGGGGGGGGGGGGGGGGGGTAAGTGGATACTCTAGATATAAGTATTTATTCATCATAATTCTGCAAATATAATATAGCAAAATTACATTACAATGAATATTATTTTCGATATTGCAGTGTGTGTGTGAGGGGAGTCCGGAAGCCTGAGGCTCGCAAAAATCATATAGGACTCTCTAGCTTGGCTAGCATACGAGCCTGCATGTATTTGTACAAATTACATTGATTCTTCGAAATGACACAGTCAACATATATCTCAAAATTCTTGGAAACCACAGTCTTGAATAGGGATCTTTTCCATGGTTTCATGCAAAACTTTTAGTATATCTTCGATCTGTTCTACTGGAAACACATGACAGAGCTCACTGGGTTGGTGGTGGGCTCTAAAAAACAATTTTTGCAAACAGGAAGTCCTTGTCACGCTTGTGACACTTAAATTAAACTAGAATGGCACACTGTTTTACAACAGATTATTTTCACATTATATTGTACTATTTGAGCCCCTTTCAGGATGAGGCCCATTTACTGTTCTTGCAGTTAGTTTATGTAGTATTTTCTGCTTTACATACAGATATACACTTTGCTTCATATCTTGTGTGTATATCTTGTATGCTGGTCTAGCTACGCGCTTAGTACTATTGAGACAGTTTATGTAGTATTTTCTGCTTTACATACAGATATACACTTTGCTTCATATCTTGTGTGTATATCTTATATGCTGGTCTAGCTACGCGCTTAGTACTATTGAGACAGTTTATGATAAACACAAAATAAATAAAACTTGATTCTAATGCTGTAGGCGCATGCAGGAATTTTAGCAGGAAGGTGTCTATGGCGAGCAAATTTTATGGGCGGGTGTGTGTGTGTCAAGACCTGCTCCCCTGGAAAATGTATTGAAAACTGAGTACATATGCTTGAGCAGGGAGGGGATACGACACTATCACCCCCCACCCCACCCCCACCCCACCCAGTGTTATCCAATCAATCAATGAAAAAATAAATGGCTTAGATAACAGCCTATCAAAATGCAAATTATTGTCTGCTAATTGTTAAACATATTATAATTAAAATAATAGGAACTACAAATGCAGATTCAAATAATAATCTTTTGACAGTAACCTACCTATTTTTTGGAAGTGAAAGTAAGAAGTGGATACCTTTCAAATTCAAGGGACACTACTCCACTAGTGGTAAAACGTAAAAAGAATTAAACCGTATTTAAAATATTTTATAAATTGCTGCCGTACAAAGATATTATTGATATATTTTAAATCAAATAACAACTGTAAATTTTATAATAGCTGGTTTATTCTTTGATGTTCTATACAATATTTAGTTACATATATTTTCTGCAGACCTACATTATTGAGTGCAAAACTTTAACATGGCGTCGTTTAAAAAGTTGTTTCACTATTTTGAGATTTTTCACAATAAAGTAAACATTTCATGCTATAGGTCAATGCATTTATAATTTGCACAACAACGCCAGAAAAATCTAAACATAATACGCCTGTTAAAGTGTTTTTTGCAAGAATATAGCGATGGAGGAATCTACTCCGGAATATTTAACGGCAGAAGAGCTCAGAAGTCGTTTGTATCGCAGTTTAAAACACCGTGGTCTTATAGACACAGTTAAGGTACATTTAGAATGGGGTTTTTTTAAAATTCATATCACTAACTGTTTACGTTTGTGTATATATATTATGCGAATTTCAAATAGTTGTGCTTTCTTTGCCCAAAATTATATTTAAGCGCCATATGAAGACGTGTTCAGTCATGTAGTTTAGTGCGCTTTGATATATTTTCGTATTGAACTTGATTTCGATTTATAAACATGAAAAGAGAATTTTAGCAATTTAGATAAATCATTTGTTTTATTTATTAATAACTCTTCTTTTAAATTAAAAAATATCATACATATTTTTAATATAAAGCAAAATAAGGTTTATTTTTTAAAAAAGAGATTTTTGACTGAACATTAGTATGTAATATAGATATTTCAAAGTATGTCGATCTCGCCCCGTGTCGATCTCGCCCTGGCGAAGTCGCCCCGGGTGAGTTCGCCAGGACTTATTTTCATCGTTAGGCGAAGTTATCATACATATTAGACTTGCTAGAAGACATATATTACAACATATATTATAGTATATATCTACTGTCATTATCAGCATGTTTTTGTGCCAAAACTACAGGGTTATACCACTTATACTACTGTTTTTGTGTTGGGACAAGCTGTGGCGAGATCGCCATATTTACTTCCGTGTTGCATGTCTGTTTAGCGAAGTCGCCAGTACATTATAACTCAACAATATTCAAGTTACAAGCAGTTTTATGTTTACTTCATTAAGTAAATACATGTGCAGTAGTCATGTTTTGATTTTCTTGTTGTAAAATGTAATACATTGGTAGTTTACATTTCTGACGATTTCACTTGCAAGCCGGGGCGAGATCACCAGGATTTTTCTTGTTTAAGTTTACAGTTTATTATAATAAATACACATAAAGTACACATTTATGGTTTGTTTTCATCATGTAATGTAACATTTTTTAAGTTTACATTTCTTATTATTTCACTTTTTCAGGCTGTGGCGAGATCGCCAGGATTTTCTCAGTGTAGCATTTTTATGTTGGGTGAAGTTGTCACACGTTACTACTCAACTATTTGTCATAAGTGCACACTTTGATGTTCAATTTGGTATAATAAATATATGAACAAGACAACATTCATTTATTGTTTTGTTTTTATTGTGTAATGTGCAATTTTTTAATAATAGATACATAAACAGTACTTACTTGTTTGTTTTCTTGTATAATGTGATATATTCGTAATTATTAGTTCTGTCCATTCCACTTCAACAAGCTGTGCCAAATCACTATGATTTTATTGAGTGATGCATATTCGTTTATTTCATTACAGTAAATAAATAAATGTACAGCATTCACAATTAAATTGTATGTTACTGTGAGTGAGTACATCCTTTGGTTGAAACTAAACAGTGGTAATTAATGTGAATGGTAATTACACATGGAAGTGCTGTTACTGATAACCGTTCACAATTTACTGAATTAATGCCATCATTACTTGATTAATCTTGATTGACTGATTAACTGTTCACCATTACCCCCGATTACAGTGTGCACAGTATTCACTGTCATAACGGAACTCACAAAACATGCCTTGTTCTATTAATTACACTGCTGTTTTATTCAGTTAACGTGCAGGCTAAGACATTCAAGTATTGGGAGGAGTACGAACGTGGTGAGAGAAGTGCAGCCAGACTTCTCCGTGCTTGCTCCCGCTTGGTGTCTCCGGTATAATGTATCATAAATGTACCTCGTCGGTTCAGTGCATACTTTAGTATTTAGTATATATCAAATAATCGTTAAAATGTGAACTTAAACAAGAAAAATCCTGGCGATCTCGCCCCGGCTTGCAAGTGAAATCGTCAGAAGTGTAAACTACCAATGTATTACATTTTACAACAAGAAAATCAAAACATGACTACTGCACATGTATTTACTTAATGAAGTAAACATTAAACTGCTTGTAACTTGAATATTGTTGAGTTATAATGTACTGGCGACTTCGCTAAACAGACATGCAACACGGAAGTAAATATGGCGATCTCGCCACAGCGTGTCCCAACACAAAAATAGTAGTATAAGTGGTATAACCCTGTAGTTTTGGCACAAAAACATGCTGATAATGACAGTAGATATATACTATAATATATGTTGTAATATATGTCTTCTAGCAAGTCTAATATGTATGATAACTTCGCCAAACGATGAAAATAAGTCCTGGCGAACTCGCCCGGGGCGACTTCGCCAGGGCGAGATCGACACGGGGCGAGATCGCCAGGCTCCGATATTTCAGTGTCAAGTATGTTACCATTTAACTCATTTTACTCATTTTCCTCATTAGTGAACATTGGAAATTTTTAACAAAACTGGCCCCATGTCTGGAAATAAGCCCACCTCCAACAAAGCTACAAATGAGTTGTCTTGGCCCCCTGGGCGTATTCCCGGTCAAATACGGTAGATAAATTGGGTAGTGTTTAGATAAATACAAGGCACATTTTTATACGTTACAACTTATAAGTATGTCTATATTTTAAAAATAGTCTCAGCTACGGAACAGCATTGTAACAGAACTGCAGACATCATTTCGAGGTCATCTTTCACTAAACGATTTGAAAGAGCCAGAAGATAGTTCATTGCTTCACCGAGCTGCCAACAGTCTGATAGCATCACACCTAAGACATTGTCACTATGATTATTCACTCAGTGTCTTTCTACCGGAAAGTGGCTTGGCTCAAGATAAGGTAAATTTTTACATATTACAGAAATTAAAATAATTTAATTAAGCTTCTACTGATGCAAAAAGTTTGGCTGTTGTCCACCACAATCAGAAAAATATTATTTCTCCGAGTTACATCAAGATGTCATCAGAATTCCGCACCCCCCCACCCCCCCCCCCACCCCCCATCACATGCACACTCTCGTTCTGTCTTACTCTGATTTTCCCTCTCCCTCTGTTTTTGTCTGTCTCTCTGTCCATCTATGACCGGCCTCGGTGGCGTCGTGGCAGGCCATCGGTCTACAGGCTGGTAGGTACTGGGTTCGGATCCCAGTCGAGGCATGGGATTTTTTAATCCAGATACCGACTCCAAACCCTGAGTGAATGCTCTGCAAGGCTCAATGGGTAGGTGTAAACCACTTGCACCGACCAGTGATCCATAACTGGTTCAACAAAGGCCATGGTTTGTGCTATTCTGCCTGTGGGAAGCACAAATAAAAGATCCCTTGCTGCTAATCGGAAGAGTAGCCCATGTAGTGGCGACAGCGGGTTTCCTCTTAGAATCTGTGTGGTCCTTAACCATATGTCTGACACCATATAACCATAAATAAAATGTGTTGAGTGCGTCGTTAAATAAAACATTTCTTTCTTTCTGTCCATCTATGATGGGTTACAGATTCGATCAGTATCAGTGGATTTGTGTGCCCCATAATTGGTACATCAAAATCTGTGGTATGTATTGTTCGGACTATTGGCAAATACATATAACAGATCTCTTGCAGCTTTATCAGTAGTAATTGCCTATTGGCAGAAGCAGGTTTCATTTTTCTCTGTTGACCAAAAGTCAAAATAACCATACATGTATGTCAGGACTCACGCGACCGGGCTAAGTAAGCCCAAACTTCGCTCTCATCAGCCTGACTTCGCCGTACTAGTCAGCGTAAGACGAAATCTGTGTCGCCTTTTTAAAAATAGCCATCATTTGCAATGTACACAATCACGGATGAATGGTGAAGAATTGAAGAACACCTATTCATAGATAATAATTAAGTGTGAATAGCCTGAGAGTTTGAAGAGACACTGGCGATACAAAATCATGCGACAGGCTCATAGATAGATGGTCTAGCTCAGACAACACCCGTGTCTGGCACTAATAGTTGGAGTAATTAACTAGTTTTACGTAGACTGTCATAATGAGTAAATTCAACATACAAAACAGATGTCAAAATTATAAAATAGCAGTGACCTGTCCTACATACCCAGTGGCCACTTAAACTGGATCCCCAAGTCTCTAAAGTGTCCGTGTTAAGCGGCCACTGTAAATTCTTTATTGTAAACAACAGTAACAAGGTGCAGCAGATAAGCAATGTTCACACACAGATACTAGTATCCATTCAGTCTGACAACTTCATAATGTATTAATTAAGAAACTGTGACGGTGGATTGCATTTAATTGCCTCTGGGTAATCTAAGCTTGACCGTGGTAGCTTAATCTATACTCTGTATGGAGTAGGTATTAAATGGAATGAGAAGACAAACGTGTAAGAAAATGAATTCTAAACGGTTAAATTAGTGCATTTCAATTACATTTCATTATTTCTAAAGAAGGCAACATGTGGAAAGGTGATTTAAAAAAAACCCAACAACTATAGAGCACATATCCATCAATTAGCAGACGGTGAAAAAAATAAATAAAATACAGATAGTAAAAGTTGCACCTGTATTAAGATATTGGATTAAAAATTCAAGTCTCCCTGTTATTAAAAACTTCGCCCTCTCTAAAGTTTGAGAGAGAAGTGACTTCGCTCTATGATTTTGACCTCGTATAAGGCCTGTATGTGTTAAACACCAAATAGCCGTACATGTAGGTAGTTCAAAATACATTTATGCTGTGGTGTCATTAAACAAATACATGTGTATTCCTTTATTCCCAAACCCTGCAATTAAGAAAATGTCCACGGCAGAAAACATGCCATGGAAAAAAACAAGAGAATATAGTCCACAACAGAAAAGTGCTGTGGAGAATTAAAAACCGTACAGCAATCTCCACAGCATTACCAATTGCTGTGTAATTGCAGGGGTTGTACTCCACAAGTATTTTGTATGTTTATTAGTTAATGTGTATGATGATAACATTTATATATGAAAATTGTGTATTACATGTATGCAATGGGTTTTTTTTTGTCAGATATTTAGCACTGAAGACTTGCTTCAATTGCTTTCAATCAACCCACATTCAAAACTCCACCAAAAATTAGTAAGTTTGTTACTAGTATATTTATATGTTTTTAATATATAGGCTGTTATTCCCCTAAGCAGTAAAATTATTTTATTTTATGCAGTTTGTTCTGATTATTGATTCTTTATGAACAGGTAACCTTTATGCTGGTTGAAAGGCATGCAATTGTATTTAGAATTGCCCTTTAAAGATATTAGTTGTAATAAACTTACATTTACCAGAGAAGGCAAAACTTTGTTAAAAGTAATTTAAAGCTACTAGACTAGTGTACTCAGTCATAACTGTACCTATATTAATACATTTTAAAATCTGGTCATGGTATACTTGTTGGTAGTACATGTAATAGCATAGGTTTCTTATAGCGTGAGCAGTAATTAATTATTTCATGAACATTTATTACATTTTTGTTTAATGTTAAAGCTAAAATGTACCAAAGGTATATGGATATTTGTTTTGTACTTTTTTCAGTTGCATGCAGAAAGAAATGGGCCAGGCAAGGGTAAGCATGTAATAGATTGAGATACACATTTTTCTCAGTAATAAAAGGGACAGTTATTATTGTTCTGTTAATAAAAAGGATTCAAAATCTCATCTTTAATTCATTAAAGTATGGTTGACTTAATTGTATTATACATCTTTTTGTATAGGTAAGTGTTTAAATGCTCACTTTGATGAAATTGATAATTTATAAGTGACAAGCAAAAACTATTTTTTTTTTATTCTAAAGCATCAACACATGCTTTTCGTAGTCTATAAGACTTGAAATGTTAAATTATTAAACAAAGTGAGAGAAATTCTTGTACATGTATGTGTATATCATTCCAGTTCCTAATGTAGTTTTGTGTTCCAGTAAGTCTTGAATACTTTTAAGTTTGGATGTTATTTTGTTGTTGACGATAATATACATATAAATATTAATATAGAGAGTAGTAAATGAGATGCCATTTTTATCAACTTTACAATTAATCTTGATGTATTATAGCAAGTTTATAAAAATATTATACTATATGTCACCACAGAATTTTTAAACATGTTTTATACTTTTATAACATTATGAAACCGATTATATGAAAATCAATTTAAATGAATACACAGTACAATGTTTTGTTCATTTTGTTTTGTGTTCTAAATATTATTGTTTCAATTCAAAGGTCTTCTATGGACATTACTTCACGATATTTCGAGTCTACACGCCAGATCAACACTGGAGACAGCTGTTCAGACTGATCTCATTCGAATGGGTCCTGTCAGCTCTCTGGGTATCAAATTCTAAACTTAATAATAATTCATTTGTAGCAATACTAAGCGTATGAAACAGGGTGGGGTGGGGGCAACTTCCCATATCTCTCCTCCTCCTCCTCCCCCCCCCCCCCCCCCCCCCCCCCCCCCCCCCCCCAGTGCTGGAGCAAATATTAGAATTCAGGCAAAAACAATGGATATACTTGAGCACAAGGAGCTGGTCTGAAACCTTTCACTGTGTATTTCCATCATTCTATCACCAATATTAGTTGTAGTCCATGTAAAACATTTGTAATAATTAATCGACTTTTTATAGCTTATATAACTGGTAGTAATCCTATTATGAAGAAAATATTTTCCAGACTGGTATTTTCAGCCTGTCCCCCTACACAAATGGGAGCCCTTATGCCTATGGTAGCATTCATTACCGTTGTCATTTTCGCTAATTTTCATATACTTTCATATGTATGGAATAATTAAAAACAAATTTGACTTTAATTGGTCAGGTGCATGTAAGGAAAAGAGGTTTTACTTTTATGTCAGTCGTCTTTGTATCCTTTCATTCAGTCATTTTCTAATAATATCACCCAGTATCCTAGCATTTTTAACTCATGGCTCATGATACCTAATAGCCACTGATGTATAGTGTAACCTGTCTAAACCAGATACCCAAGGACCAGGTAAAAATACCCGTTTTAAAAGGTGTCTGGTTTAGATGGGGTATTTTCTGTACTGATATTTAAAAAGGAACTATGAAGAAAATCTTGTTTTCATGGATTCCTGGTTTACAGAGGGTCCAGTTATAAGGGGTTCCACTGTATTCTCCTTTTGCTCTGTAGGAAGGTTATTTTATTTTTTCCATTTCTGTTCAGTATCCAGTATGACACTGCTCTCATGCAATCAGTCATGAATATTCTGTGTACAAGATGAGGTCTAAGTCATGTTCAGGAGAGAAAGAAATTGTGTTCACTCACTCACTTAGCAGGTTTTAATGTTAGATAAGTGTGAGGTGATAGATGATGATGGTACAAGTCAAATTGTTCATGAATGCTCCCTCTGAACACACCACAGTGTGTGTTGGGTGTAACCTCTGTACTTACAGATGTAATATAGCATTGTTGATGGTTTTGTTTCATTTTTACAGATGAGAAGTTACATAGTCTGGATGAGTTGTATTCATCAAAGCGTCATGATCACATGAAAACTGGGTCAGTGGCTGTTGAGGACCGACTTCTGTTGTATCAGAGACAGCTGGAAGACAGATATAACTCAGAACTCAAGAGAGAAGTACGTAATGCTGTTTTATAGTTTCTAAAACATTGGCTAGTACATTTATTAGTTTCAGTTTGTGAACAGAATTTAACATGCAGAGTTTACTATGCATGAAAGATAGATGCAGTTCTACATTCAAGACAAAAGTCCTTTTATCTGGATTCTTAAAGGTAGACTAAACTCCAACAAGAGCCTTATGTGTTGGAAAGATGCATACCCGGACCACCAAGACATACTGACACTTTAACAAATGAAAAACGCGTAATTTTAGAATTAGTAAAAAAACTTAATTATTCCTGCTAACTGGGGACAGCCATTTTGTTTCGTTTTTGTGACATCCGGAGGTATAGCTTGGGGCGAAGTGACGTCAGCTCAGGTCCAACTTCTCTATTATGCACAGTGTAAACAAATGCTCTAATTTACAACAAGGCGCTTCGCTTTCATCAACCTGACTTGTAAAAACATAAATGACTTGATAGTATAATAAACTATTTAACTAAATATATTTCAATTTGCATATTATTAGGCCTATTGGTAGGATACGTTCGAGCAAAAACGACCACTCACGATACCCAAGTGATAATTTTCTTTTCTCTGGGACTACGTAATTGGTCAGTTTTGTGATTTTAGATGGGAAAGTCTATTTAATCAAGGGTTTTACAGAATTACTTACAGTAATAAAGCTGGTAAAGTCCATTACGATTTGAGGTTATCACACAATACCCTGTGATCTTCATAAAAGAGGCACGTCTTTTTAGTGTGTCTAGACACAGTGTCTAGGAACCGTCTAAATATACACCTGCCAATCAAGAACCACAGGTACAGGCCACGGAAAGAAAAGACCAATTAAGCAAGAAAACACTCCAACTATTATTTCAGTACGTGGGTTAATTTATATACAAAATATAATACAGTTATTTCAACACTTTGACAATGGTGGTTTATTTTATATTGAAAAATAAACCACATATACACGTTGCTGTGTTACTGGGATGAATATTATTACAGAACATTGCGATGCATCCGCAAAAATCAGGTATGTTTTGTTTCTTCAGTTTGAAGACTAATTCCTGACGTGACACATTAGGTATTATGTAACCACCAGCTCGCCAGAGGGCGTATTCACTGGGATGATACAAAATGGCTGCGCCCGTTATATATAATAGCCGTCACATTTAACCATTTTATTAATTAACTATACGATTATACTTGTTGATATTAAGCAATAATGTGCATTATGTATCACTGAATATGCACACCAGTCCAAAAGCCTTGCTTTAGCATTCCTTTAAAGACTGTATTTAAGTAAGATGATTTTGGATGAGTTAATTAGTTTGTATGTCTGTTAGTATAGATTATTGTACAGTATTTTTGTTATCAAATTTGGTACTCATGAATATAACTGCAAAATATCAAGGAAAAATCTAATCACTTGCCTGGATATTTTTATTTAAATAACTTCTAAAAATGTTAATGCATTATTTTCCACTCAGTTATTTTTCTGATGAGGATAGAAAATGTTCGTGTGTTTATAGTTTATGGATGTTTTTAACTTGAAGAGCTAGCTCAAGTGGTGCAATGTGAGTCGTCAAATGGCTCGGAATTGAAGAGACAGATGTGTCGTCTTGATAATCATCAGACAGTCTCATTTCTTTTATCTCTTCTTTTTTCAAGACATATATACGTTGTTTAATTTCAGCTTGCCCGTATGAAAGACAACGAAATAGCCAGAATACGACTAGAAGAGAAAGATCAGTGTCAAAGAGAATTAAGCAGATTTAGAAAGGAAGTAAGTCTCAAATGTACTCAGTTATACTGGGTTTATGTGGGGTTTGACATAAATGTGTTAATTTTTCATATGCCTGGAATTTGTAATAACAAAATATTAGGGCTGGAATGTAGAGCACTTGTCTGGGGTATGATGGGTCACAAGTGTCAAACTCGGTAATTTTGAGTAAAACAAATTAAGCCATATCAGTGTGTGATGAACCAAACAGTTTTTAACTTATGCGGAAATCGTTTTGCATGAGCAAGAGCAAGAGTAATTGCTCATGTCAGACCATAAGTACTGTTTGAACAATACATGTACAATATTTGGAATGATGTTGTTTATTTTGAAGCTGTGTATTTACAGCTGGAGAGGGAATACCAGTCTAGATATGATGCTCTGGGAGAAAGAGAGAGAAATTCGTTAGAACGGACGAAGGCTGAACAAGAGGTAAGATACAATATAGGAATATGAAAGACAACTAAATAGTACACAAATGTTGGGAAAAACATTTCTTTTATGATATAAAAGATAATTAAAATATTGGCCTTGATAATTTGTGATGGTACATGTAATTGATTTGATAATTTGTGATTGAAATAGATTTGAAATACTAGCATTTTATAATTATCTCAGATTTACTTAATATATATAAACCAGGGGTGGGGAAAAATAAAATTGTCAATCGGTCCCACTTGATGTCGTCACAACCGGGGGGGTGGGAGGAATTTTAAAAAAAACGATATTTGCCAAATAGTTTTTTTTTAAATCATAGTGATATTTGTATAGTTTTATCTTGAATCATGAACGCAAAACAATTAACATGAAAAAAAAAAAAAAAATTAATCACATATGATCAGTGAAAACCCCCACAAATTGTATATATTTTACATAATAGAATAAATAATATAAAAAAGGAATAAAAGTTATGAATTTTAATTCCCATATATGTATAAAAAGTACGAGTATTCAGTACTGTATCTTGAAAATTAATAAAAGATGGCACCGTTGAAGCGTTTGACAGCCTGAGCTAGCACATGTTTAGACAAAGAGAGTAATAACGTCATCACTGATTGGATGAAATTTGACCTCTACTGGCTCTTGAGATAACAGTACATGTAGCTGTTCTGCTTACTCCCACTTGTTAAAAAAAAGGTGGAAACCTTTTGTTAATTTTAAAATCCTTTATAATTATTGGATACACTACATTGAACAGTCAACAATAAATACATTTATAGATTATTTCATTTTATTTTATGCTATTTTAAGCAGTTTGTATTGCACAAAAGCCTCTTGCCTCTTGACTAGGACACTCGACCCGACAGAGCTCCGTACACAGGTGTTGACAGATGTTGATTGTAACCAGTTGCAAATTCTGGGTCCTTTGTTTTAATTGGAGTGTAATACATTGATGGCTCTCTAAACCAAGAATGGTGCTATCGTTAATGTCTGTGTAATCTCTTGACCGACTCAGCGACTTTGACAAATGTCTAGCCTAGTGGCAGTCGATTGACACTACTGTAGGTCCGACTTCAGTGACTGGCGATATACTTAGGCAGACTTTAAAATCACAAACGTCTGAAACACCAGACCACTATTGACCACTATGTATTTATTATTTTAAATCATGCACGAGATACCGATGTCTGGGCTGGCCGGTCCGCTTGACCGATAGGAATTTGTTCCAGTAATAGAAATGGACAGGTGCTTCGGACCGACAAGAATGACAAAAGTGGGACCGGCAAATGCGCGTTTTTAAAAAATAATTTCGGTCTCAGAGATCGAGAATCGGTCCCAGACCGGGAAAAAAGGGCTTTTCCCCACCCCTGATATAAACTGATGCAAATTTTAAGGACTGAAGTTTTTACCATGTCTTATATTTTACCTTTTATTTCAATTTTTTAAAAACTATTATCTTTTTTACTATTACCAATTGACTAGTTTATTGAACTTATATTATTTTAGATGCATGAAAAAGAAAATTTTACTCAGCGACAAATTATCTTAGAGGAAATAGAATGTGTTCGTCAGAGAGAGAACGAACTGAAGAGGGAAACAGAACTGAATCAAAGGTAATAAACTGCATTCTAAAAACACCATCTAGAAATTAAGAATTTAAGGTGATAGTGCATCAAAACGATTGAAGTGTTTGAAGTAATATATATGAATATGAATATACATGAAATTTTGTTTTACAATTTCACCTTGAATTAAAAACAAAGACATTTTTAATTATTTAAAATATTTTTGGCATCACATATACTTTAATACTACTGTTTATTCTGTCTAGCTTTTACTCAGTAAAATGTTTAGTCCTGTTATTTTGATATAAAATGATACTGCAGCAGGTGTTAACAATATGCTGGTTGAGATATTATCAGCTTTAGATATAGCCATCCACTCTGCTAGTAATTTGTTGATATTAGTTTGAAAAATGACCCCGAGTGTGTTGTGTTATATTATAATATGATGACTGTTTGTTTCCAGGGAGAAGAAGCTGCTTGAGGAACGGATGCGTGCGAAGGAGGATGAGATACGGAGGAGAGAACAGGAAGTGAAGCGGAAAGAGATTGAGTTTGAGCAGAGGCTGCAGAACGGCATGGCACAGTAAGTGTGATTCACTCATCTTTCCCCGTATCACCCCCCCCCCCCCCCACCACACACACACACCTCCCTTCCTTTCTGAAGGGTCAGATGTAGCTCTGTAGTAGCATGTTCACCTGAGGTATGGTAAGTCACAGAATCAAATCCTCTAGACAGACACAACCAAGCTTTCTGAGTGGTATGCCAAAGACCATAATATGTGTTCCTGTCTCTGGGAAAGCACACATAAAACACCCCGTACTATTCATTGGTAGGAGTAACCTATGATATGGCAACAGTTTCCTCTTTAGACCTAGTAACAAAATTAAAATGTATGGTAGACACCAAATAGCCATAGTTTAAACTGTGCTGAGGTGTTGTTAAATATTCCGTTCCTCTAAGAGTCATATTTTCTTCCCATTCTAACCACGTTTAAATTGTTATTATTATCCCCTGCATCATGTACCTTGTCTCTCCATTTAAGAATTGACCATGATTATTTGTTGGTTTATGCAATTATGAACTGAGAAAACAATATGTTCACTGTATGACTGCATATTCACCAATATAAAATGCTTCTAGTCATGTTTATTTTAATTTAATATTACCCAATAGATTCAAGCTGGATACACAAGCCCGCTTCATCGAGAGAACACAGAACCTGGAGGTTAGAGAAGCCAGAGTTAAAGGTATTTTATATTTTGATGGTTTCTATACTTAGGTAGCAGGAGTTAGATAAAGAGTTCTTTTTCTATGACTCCACTTTTCATGGTAGAAAATAGTTTGTTATTCTTCCCTCAACAAATTACATTTGAGAGTGATATTTTACAAATAAATATTTATACTGTTTGAAGTTCATACAATGTACATTATTTCATTTCATTCAACTTATTTCCGTGCTTATATCCAATTAAAGTTCAAGCACACTCTTCTTGGCACACACCTCAGCTATCTGGGTTGTCTGTCCAGGATAGTGGGTTAGTGGTTGGTGAGAAAGAAGAGGGTGTTGTGGTCTTACACCTACCCATTGAGTCATTAAACCTCGGTCTGGGTGTGAACTAGCCTTATGTCCAATGGCTTAACCACGACACCACCGAGGCTAGTTCGTACATTAGCTGACACTGTTACTGTCACTGTTACATTATTTGTTACATAAACTGGCAGGCAGTACTGCTAGTTGCACTCATAATTGGCTTTTATTTCTTCTTGGCATCTGCTACAAAGCTCAGATTGTCACAGCATGACTGATATTAATGTTTAAAAGTATTAACTGAAAACCAGCTCTCCAGTACTGTGAAATCCTTTGTTTACATGGGCATAAAAATGTTTGTGGGTTTTTTTTTTTTTTTAAAAACCCACATTTTGTTGGGTACTTAAATTCATGGATTGTAAAGATTGTATAACTTATAATATGCATACAAATTATATTTTCATTGTGTTCTTAAAACAACATGAGCAAAAGTGATTTTTCCAGTATGCATTCATTTGTTTCAGAGTTGGAACGGCTTGTGTCGGATGAGAAAAGTACGATTCAGAGTGTTAAAGACGAACTGAGAGACAAAACTCACAGAATTAATGAGCTTGAGGTGACATGTTTGGTTAAATTTCTTCTGGGTTGTTTTTTAATATTGTTAAATATATCTTTGAAAAATGGTCACATGTGTATTCTAAAACTTGTATCTTTTTCATAGTCATTACTTGTAATTATCCCTTCCAATTAATATCATATACCCATCAAGTTTACTTCTCAACAGAGACATACTTAACCTAATGTAAGTAGAGATGGGCAGTATAAATCAGGGCACAGTAATTAGTGTCTTTACCAGCTAGACAAACATGGAACATTCAATGCAAAAGGGACACATTTGGTGGTGGTAGTTAGAACTCTGTTCAAGTTGGATATTTTACATTTGTCAAGGCAATATATTGGTTTAATTTATCTGAAGTCGGATGATAAATTGTAATGTCTTGTCCCATGGGATATGTAACATTTATATAAACCAGATATTTTTAATCATGAGTAATAATATGTTAATCATTTGAATCTGCAATAACCCTAATGATTCTTATGTTTTTAAATACTTAATTTTTGTTATCCTTTAATATCTATTTGTTTCTAGACTCTGACCCAGGAACTGAGACATTCAGAAGTCACAGCGACCAGACAGAATGAGTTCATTAATGCCAAACTCCGAGACGTGAGTATTCCAGCTATCACAGTTAGTGTCATACATCGTTAGCAGGTGTTAATGTGCCTTTAGTTGTTCACTTCTTTTTAACTTTGTGTGTGCAAGTATTATTTCATTGTGACTTCCATTCAAGATAGTTTGTTACTGTGTAGGAATTAAGTATCCAACAAATCATCTGAAAACATCCTTATATCATGTATGGCTACTGTCCTCTTATGCATGCTGGCATACACACTCATTCATGTGTGGATCTGTGGACGTGTTTAAATATAATATACTGGTTCATAATATTGTTTGTTTTTACTAAACAGATGACTGACTACAATGTGACCAAGGAGCAAAATGCATTAATGAGAAATGAATTGGAAACTCTTCGAACGTGAGTGAAAATATTTTCTTTGTTATATACAAGCATTGTTGTTCCTTTTATGAAGACGGGCTTAATATGTATTTCAGGATACTATGTATAGGTTAGACAGTTCAATAATTGATTATCTACATCAATTTTCAGGTGAAATATAACTGTAAAATAATATCTATTTTAAGATTATAATGATTTTTGATACCAAAATTGTATTTTTAGAATAGGCTCTATGATTGAACTAAGGCTAATATTTTAGATACTGATGTAAAACAGTTTCTAATTAGAGTGTTGATTTCAGTTATCATTAATCTGTTATTTTACAGGAGACTGTCCGAGCTTCTCATGATGAATGAACGAGAAAGAGGCAGTAAGTATTCTTGATTTCAGCTGCCAAACATTCATTTGTTATAATATATTTAAACCTATTTGCCAAATATTTTCTGCCTAAAAAAATACACACCCAAAATTATGTGTATTCCGGCATTAAACATCTTTTATAATCTTTTGTATAAACATAATATTTGCATATTAAATTCATTCTTTAATCCTATATTGCTCAAATGAGCCTTTGGCTAAAACTATGACACAACAAACGACCACTGTAGGCACTGTTCACACTACATGACTGTTGTATTACATACTGTAAATCATGAAATTAATGCGAGCAAGTAATTAATGCGAAAAATGCGGCGAACACATCGACGCATTTTGTTTAGACTCATTCTCAATAGAAAAAATTTGCAGGATTTTACTATAATACTTCTCAATAAAATAAAACTTTTATAATATAAAGATAAAACAAAATACAAAAACAATTTTTCTTAAACGTCTTTTTGTGAATACTTCAAGAATCTTTCTTTCGTTTCGATGTTGCCATTCTATTTTCACTTTCCTGGAATATCATAGCGGTTATATAATACAGTTATGTTCCAAATGTTTTGTTTTTGAAAAGCTCATTTTGCGATGTGAGTATTTTTCAAATTTTCTTACACTTCTGGATTACTGTATACATTTAAACTGTTTTGAACATTTGTAAAATTATAATCAACAAATTTTATTACTAAATATATTCCTGTAAAAATTAAAAAGTAGAAAATTATATAACCGTAACCAACAATCCGTGCGTATTTCTTCAAACCATTTGGCTCGACTCTATACATGGCATTTAAATTTAGACCGGTCGCAAGTTGTCACTGTTGCAATATATCGCATTTGTTAACGTCTATTCCTGTGCTGCGCATCAAGTGTATAAAATCAGTCTAAAACATTTGTTAGAATAATACGTGGATTAATTAGAAGCAGTCACCACACAAAAGTGTGAGGCATACCCTTAACAATAAGGTGTAGTTATACTAATTACACTACTTTAAGTAATTAGGGTTCTTGGTCGACCCACCATGCGATTAGCTTCAGGTTATGTAGTAGCTGTGAAAACAACTACTGACTTCTTTTAACGCCGGCCTCGGTGGCGTCGTGGTTAGGCCATCGGTCTACAGGCTGGTAAGTACTGGGTTCGGATCCCAGTCGAGGCATGGGATTTTTAATCCAGATACCGACTCCAAACCCTGAGTGAGTGCTCCGCAAGGCTCAGTGGGTAGGTGTAAACCACTTGCACCGACCAGTGATCCATAACTGGTTCAACAAAGGCCATGGTTTGTGCTATCCTGCCTGTGGGAAGCGCAAATAAAAGATCCCTTGCTGCCTGTCGTAAAAGAGTAGCCTATGTTTCCTCTAAAAAACAGTGTCAGAATGACCATGTTTGATGTCCAATAGCCGATGATAAAATAAAAAATCAATGTGCTCTAGTGGCGTCATTAAATAAAACAAACTTTACTCTTTTAACATGAAAGATGAAGCCCAGACAATATAATAACAACACAGCTGGTTTTTATGTGATGTGGACTTTTAACCGACGCATTAATAAAAATACGCATTTTTGTTCACTCATGTATGGACGCAATAATATCATGACGTCTTAATTACATGATTTACAGTATTTTAATAAGCAGTACTTCTGTGTGTCTGTTATTCCCAGGACAAGAGGAGTTGCTGCGAGACTTGCGCCGACCCAGCCCGGAGACTTTGATGCTGCAGCGCGACCTGGAGCGAGCACGGGAAAGTCTGCGCCAGGAACAGCTGGTCTTCGAACAGCAGAAACATCTGCTGGAGGTCCGCCTCAAGGAAGAGGTAATTCTTCTCCACTTAACCTGCTTTGAGCTTCTGTAGACATTAAAAACAAGTATGTGGGCCTATAGGGCTATTTTTCGTTCCAACCAGTGAACCACGACTGGTATATCAAAGGCTGTGGTATGTGCTATCCTATCTGCGAGATGGTGCATACAAAAGATCCCTTGCTACTAATGGAAAAATGTAATGGGTTTCTTCTCTAAGACTATATGTCTCAATTACCAAATGTTTGCCAGCCAAAAGTCTATTATTACTAAATCAATGTGCTCTAGTGGTGTTGTTAAACAAACTTTAACTTTAACCTGACCTCATACAATGGCATATTTCCCTATGTTAGTAGTCTGGTTCGACATCCCAACAGCCAATGGGATAGATTAAAATCTTCCAATGAATCCTGTGCCTCCTGTTCTGGTCACATGATTGAAGCTTTCTTCTTTGTCATTCATTGTTATGGTTCGGACCTCTTTTTTTCTTTGCTCCAATCAAATCTAAGAAATCATGTTTTTACTGTTGATTTAGTCGAGAGTTTTCAGTATGGATTAGGGCGAGACGTGGCCCAATGGTAAAGCGCCCACTTGATGTGCGGTCAGTTTGGGATCGATCCCCATCAGTGGACCCATTGAGCTATTTCTCACTCCAGCCAGTGCACCATGACTGGTGCATCAGAGGCCGTGGTATATGCTATCCTGTGAATGGAATGGTGCATATAAAAGATCCCTTGCTGCTAAAGGAAAAGAGTGGCCCATGAAGTGACAACAGTGGGTTTCCTCCCTCAATATCTGTGTGGTCCTTAACCATATGTCCGACACCCCGTAAATAAAATGTGTTCTATGTGTTATTAAATAAAACATTTCTTTCAGTATGGATTTTTCTCTCTTGCAAAGTCAGATATTATACCCACAACAGGTGTGCTTGAATAGTTTTCTGGTGGAAGCATGCCAAAAATGTCCCATAACCATACTATGTTTCCATCTAGACCATGTTTAAAGCTACTCTCATACCTTTTAAGGTAACATCGTTATTAGCAGCTTGTCAAGTGAACCTTTGATGTTTGTCTGCCTCGGTTTAAGTGTACTCTTAGGGATACATTTATCGAAGATTATCAGCATGCATTTGTTTAATATATGTTTATTTATTGTACATGGACAATGTATCACAGATGCACATAGTTAAACATCTGTGGTTATCGTTGATTATTAAATATACATGGCCATTTGGGAATGTTACACACGACTAAGGGGTTCATATTTTTTTTCGTAAATTCAGCCCTGTGACTCAGAAGTTGTTTAACAGGATTTAAACTCTTAATTGCTCAAACTGCTAGTTAATGTTGAATTAGCAAATATATTTGATAATTAAGTTGAAAAATAGTGAAATCAAGAAAAAGCATGTTTAATTAATTTTATTTTGGGGTACTTTTGTTGAAGTAATTAATTTGGTTATACATCGTTAAAGAAATTTGCCAACTCTCCAACAGTGTTAAGCCATGGATTGAGAGTGTCTGTTAGCTTCTTGCTTTCCCACTCTACATCACATTTCTTATCCTCCTAACTGTGATGGATGGAATCCCTCTAGTACACACAGTGTTGTATTCTTTGTTCCTGTAGATTGACAGGAATCGTGAACTCATACAGCATTATGAAGAGCAGACTCTACAGATGAAGGAGATGAACCGTGAAGTCGTTGATTTACGTCAACATCTCGCCATGACAAATCAAGGTAAATCATCACAGACATTATAACTGTGGTAAATTAAAGTGACAGACACTAGTTTTTAAACACTATGACGCATTTTCCACTATTAAAGCTGTTTTTGAAAATTTCAATTAAAAGTAGTTACATTTTGTTATTTTAAATATTCTTTTTCATACACCTAAAGTGATTCTGGTCATCCAAGTTTTTGTAATACCCCGAAATACATTTTTCATCATTCTATTCATCTACAAAGTAATGGTTATCGAGACAATCTCTAGTTATTTTGAGACAGTATTTCATCATTTAAACATTATATACTTTAGCTTCTCTCTGTTCGAAATATGTTACATGTTTGTAGATTAATTAAACGTAGTGTCCATTTTCACGGTTTCAAACTAAGTTCAGCATCTTTAACAAACTGACTTATAATCATGTTAATAAGTTACTGTACCCCTTGTTAAAGTATTTATTTTTATACGTTGACCTGACCTGTGATCTTAATGCATTCCCACTTTCAAATCTTATGGATTTTGTTGGTACCGGGATTTATTGAAAATTTATAGGCATTTGATTGGCTGTAGTTGTTTGGACCAGGGGCCTAATTCACTAAACTCTCACAACTCTGGGATCTCGCAGTGCATGCTAAAAGACTTACAAAGAGGATGCTTTGTTGTCTAGCAGAGCCTAAGAGACCTTTGTGAATTAGACCCCAGTCCATTAGATAGGGCGGGGAATCCACTGAGGTTAGAGGTCATGTTAAGCATTTTTTTCTATGATGGTATAGTTAAATTGTTTTTATGCTTTCAGCTTTGAATAATGAAGTCTATAGGAAACCACCAGGCCCAGATGATGCAAGGTTGGTTGTGTTTAATAACAACAGTTTGAAAGTTGTAAATGAACAGGAGTTGTAAATGAAATTGTCTTTAATTTAAAAGAAACCCAAAAACCGATTATCTGTAATCTATTAATTTTACTTTTAAATTGTTTGACATCCAATAGCCGATGATTAATTAATCAATGTGGTCTAGTGGTGTCATTAAACAAAACAAACTTTCACTTTTTTAAAATTGTATAGATCAAATAGAGGGTCAAATCGACCAATGGGCTAATTCTCTCCCCTTTGGATTTTGTTGGAAAATTTTATATATGCTGATCTTTTAAATTTTAACTTGATCAGACATATGGTTCCTGAGATGTGGCCAATTAACTTTTTATGATTTTGGCCAAATTGTGTGTGTGTGGCAACCAATATCCAAATGACTATAGCCCTGTGTAGTAACCTGACGAGTGGATCTTTTTCAGGTCAGTCAATCTATCCCAGATTTCACAAGTATCTCACCATCATGCTGCTGGTAGTCATGGTAACAGATCACGTTCCCCTCACCTGCGGTTTGAAGATAAAGATGTTTACAATGATGTACTACTCGACGATGATTATGTGATGCCGAAACGATACGACCGGTTGTCAGAAGACGATGATGTTTCCTCCACGACATCCTGTGACGTGATCGCTGAAACAAAATACAGACTGAAGA